>NC_057803.1:228405948-228705948 GCF_018294505.1 Triticum aestivum
TATGCTTAGTTTCCTATAGGTTAGCTCCAAAAGAACTTATGTTAGCACAAAATGATCAAGTTTACATAGTAAGCTTATAGTCTTTTTCTTATTCTTCTTCTTTTCTAAAATGACATAGGTTAGCTTCATTTTACCTAAGTTGGCTCTAATATGCTAACTTAGAGCTTATATGCTTAGTTTCCTATAGGTTAGCTCCAAAATAACTTATGTTAGCACAAAATTATCAAGTTTACATAATAAGCTTATAGTCTTCTTCTTATTTCTTTTCCAAAATTCTTCTTATTCTTCTTCTAGTGTTCTTCTTCTTCTAGTATTCTTCAAGTCTTCTTCTTTTTCTTTTTCTAACTTCTTGTTTATCATTTTGCAGATTTGATTTATTTCACGGAAGCTTGCATGGATGGAGTGTTTCTTTTCCATTTGTGTTTTTATTTTGTATCAATGTGAAACTTTTGTGAATTGATGGATAACGGTGTTGGATGAACAATGTGAAACTTTTGTAATATGTAACGATGGAACTATGTGTTGGCTATGCATGTATATATGATGGAACTTGTGTGTTGGCTATGTATGTATATATGATGGAACTTGTGTGTTGGCTATGATTGTTATATGGATGCTTGTTGTATATATATGTGTTGGATATCTCATAGGTGAAATAGTGACATGAGATTAAGAAAAAAAATAAAAAAATTGTTACTAATGGCGCACTAACGTGTGGTGCGCCAGTAGTATAGCAGACACTAGTGGCGCACTGTGGGCAAAACTAATGGCGCACTACCTGGTGCGCCATTAGTATACCAGATACTAATGGCGCACCACTGGTGCGCCATTAGTAAAAAATTCTAGTGGCGTGATACTAATGGCGCACCAGTGATGCGCCATTAGTAGGCAAAACTGGTGCGCCATTAGTAGCCCTTTTCCTAGTAGTGTATGGTGATGGCTAGTCCTATTTATAGAGGCACTGGTCCTCTTCTCAAATGTTGGCGGCAAGGGATGCCACAACGGCCAAAATTGAAGGGAGACAACTAGTACAAGTTATCCTGACAAAAGGTGGTCTTCGCGTGCCAAAGGCTCTGGTGGTGACTCTGTCCTGGGCTCCACGGTGACCTCCATCCAGCTGTCCTGGTGGTCTTGGTCTTTGCACCAATATGGAAACCTTTGCCTGATGCCTTGGGACTCCTCGCCTGCGCTTGCCTCTTTAGCACCAAAGAGGAAACGAGGACACTGCGCGCGCTGGCGCCCGGCTAGTGCCCGCCTGGCCCCAGTCGTCATGGCTTGCATCACAGGAACCTCGCGAGATGCCTTGATCTCTCCGCCCCTCGCAAGCCATCCTGGTGAGGTCGCCCCCGAGGAGGTCTTGTGTCGTCTGCCTCGCGAGGCTCGGTCCCTTGCGAGGGTCTTGAGTGTTTGCTGATGAAATGGGACGTACGGGGCCGCTGGCGGAGCCACGCCGTGGGTCGCAGGCAGGAAAGTCTGGGGACCCCCGTTCCGAGGACGTCGACCGTAGCCCTCGGACCCAAGGCGCGCTCGGACTTGGCTTCGAGGCGAAGCCAAGGGGCCAGTGCAGAGCACTGCGGGCCCCAACAGCCTGTGGCCTTGGTTGATGCGTGGCGATTGATGGGACGTGGGCGTCTCTGCTTCCCCATGCTACCTCGGCAACTGGTCGCCTGAGAAAAGGCTGGAGCGGGCTGCATTTGCCTTCATTGCTTTCCATCGACTTGCGCCTGATGCCTCGGGGCTCCTCGCCTGCGCTTGCCCTTTTAGCACCAAAGAGGAAACAAGGACACTGCACGTGCTATCGCCCGCCTGGTCTGGTCGCCATGGCTTGCCTCATAGGAACCTCGCGAGGTGCCCTGATACGTCTCCGTCGTATCTATAATTTTTGATTGTTCCATGCCAATATTATTCAACTTTCATATACTTTTTGGCAACTTTTTATATTATTTTTGGAACTAACATATTGATCAAGTGCCCAGTGCCAGTTCCTGTTTGTTGCATGTTTTTTGTTTCGCCGAAAACCCATACCAAACGGAGGCCAAATGGAATAAAAACTGATGGAGATTTATTTTGGAATATTTATGAATTTTGGGAAGTGGAATCATCGCGAGACGGTGCCCGAGGGGGGCACGAGGTAGGGGGGTGCGCCCCAGGGTGTCAGGCACGCCCCTGACCCTCGTGGCCACCCCGTAATGCGGTTGGAGCCCTTCTTCCGCCGCAAGAAAGCTAATATCCGGATAGAGATCGTGTTAAAATTTCAGCCCAATCGGAGTTATGGATCTCCGGGAATATAAGAAACGGTGAAAGGGAAGAATCTGAGAACGCAGAAACAGAGAGAGACAGAGAGACAGATCTAATCTCGGAGAGGCTCTCGCCCCTCCCAAGCAATGGACGCTAAGGACCAGAGGGGAAACCCTTCTCCCATCTATGGAGGAGGTCAAGGAAGAAGAGGAAGAAGGGGGCCCCTCTCCCCCTCTCCTCCGGTGGCGCCGGAGCGCCGCCGTGGCCATCATCATCATCACCGCGATCTACACCAACACCTCTGCCATCTTCACCAACATCTCCATCACCTTCCCCCTCTATCTACAACGGTCCACTCTCCCGCAACCTGCTGTACCCTCTACTTGAACATGGTGCTTTATGCTTCATATTATTATCCAATGATGTGTTGCCATCCTATGATGTCTGGGTAGATTTTCGTTGTCCTATCGGTGGTTGATGAATTGCCATGATGAATTTAATTTTCTTGTGGTTATGTTGCTGTCCTTTGGTGCCCATCATATGATTGTGCGCGTGGATCACACCCTAGTGTTAGTTGTATGTTGATAGGACTATGTATTGGAGGGAAAGAGTGACAGAAGCTTCAACCTAGCATAGAAATTGATGCATACGGGATTGAAGGGGGACCAATATATCTTAATGCTATGGTTGGGGTTTACCTTAATGAACATTAGTAGTTGCGGGTGCTTGCTAATAGTTCCAATCATAAGTGCATAGAATTCCAAGTCAGGGATGACATGCTAGCAGTGGCCTCTCCCACATAATACTTGCTATCGGTCTAGTAAAGTAGTCAATTGCTTAGGGGCAATTTCGCAACTCCTACCACCACTTTTCCACACTCGCTATATTTACTTCATTGTTTCTTTATCTAAACAGCCCCTACTTTTTATTTACGTACTCTTTATTATCTTGCAAACCTATCCAATAACACCTACAAAGTACTTCTAGTTTCATACTTGTTCTAGGTAAAGTGAACGTCAAGCGTGCGTAGAGTTGTATCGGTGGTCGATAGAACTTGAGGGAATATTTGTTCCACCTTTAGCTCCTCATTGGGTTCGACACTCTTACTTATACAAAACTGTTGTGATCGCCTATACTTGTGGGTTATCATGCCCCTCGCCTTGATCTCTCCACCCCTCACGAGCCAGCCTGGTGAGGCCGTCCCTGAGGAGGTCTTGCATCGTCCGCCTCGCGAGGCTTGGCCCCTCGCGAGGGTCTTGAATGTTTGATGGTGAAGATGGGCCATACGGGGCCGCTGCTGGAGCCATGCTGCGGGCCGCAGGCAGGCAAGTCTGGGGACCCCCGTTCCTAGAACGCCGACAGGGTTTTACACCGCAAGGTGGCCCGAACCTGGGTAAACTTCACTGTCTCTTGTCCATTTGGTTCATCGAGCTAGGCCCTGGAATCGGAGCATAGGCAGGCTGGGGAGGACGAGTTCTTTGCATGCACCCAGAGTTTGAACCTCTGAAGGGTCTGCGGAACCCTGAATCCGACAGGATCAAAAGCACAAGATGCATGATGGCCATATCTTGCATGTGATGTTTATCTTTTATGCATCTTATTTTGCTTAGTACGGTGGTAGCATTATAAGATGATCCCTTAACTAAATTTCAAGGTATAAGTGTTCTCCCTGAGTATTCACCATTGCGACAGTTCGTCATGTTGAGACACCACGTGATGATCGGGTGTGATAGACTCTACGGTCACATACACCGGGTGCAAGACAGTTTTGCACATGCGGAATACTCGGGTTAAACTTGATGAGCCTGGCACATACAGACATGGTGTCGGAACACTGGAGACCGAAAGGTCGAACGTGAATCATATAGTCGATATGATCAACATAGAGATGTTCACCATTGAGGACTACTCCATCTCACATGATGATCGGACATGGTTTAGTTGATTGGGGTAATGTATCATTTAGATGACTTGAGGGATGTCTATCTAAGTGGGAGTTCCCAAGTAATTTTATTAATTGAACTTAATTCATCATGAACTTAGTCCTAATAGTTTTTGCATATCTATGTTGTACATCAATGGCCTGTGCTACCGTTGAGGGAGTCGTGGACTAAGGGCTCCTGGGCGTCTGGCTTGTTGGACATGGGCCGGACTGTTGGGCTATGAAGATACAAGACTGAAGATTCTCTCGCCCATGTCCAGATGGGACTCTCCTTGGCCTTGATGGCAAGCTTGGCATTCGGATATGAAGATTCCTTTCTCTGTAACCGACTTTGTACAACCCTAGTCCCCTCCGGTGTCTATATAAACCGAAGGGTTTAGGCCGTAGAGGCAATCATAATCATATAGGCTAGACTTCTAGGGTTTTAGCCATTACGATCTCATGGTAGATCAACTCTTGTATTACTCGTATTCATAAAGATCAATCAAGCAGGAAGTAGGGTATTACCTCCATAGAGAGGGCCCGGACCTGGGTAAACATCGTGTCCCCTATCTCCTGTTACCACCGACCTTAGACGAACAGTTCGGGACCCCTACCCGAGATCCGCCAGTTTTGACACCGACATTGGTGCTTTCATTGAGAGTTCCACTGTGTCGTCTTCAAGAGGTTCGATGGCCCCGTCGATCATCTACAACAATGCTGTCCAGGGGAAGTTTTTCTTCCCGGACAGATCTTCATATTCGGCGGCGTCGCACTGCGGGTGAAATCGCTTGGCCATCTAGAGCAGATCGACAGCTACGCCCCTGGCCATCGGGTCAGGTTTGGAAGCTTGAACTACGTTGCTGATACCCGCGGAGAATTCATCTTCAATGGGTTCGAGCCTATGGCAGCTGCTCCCTGCCACCGCGATGAGCATGACCTAAATATGTCATCGGACCATACCTAGGAGATAGCACCTGTGAGTGCTCCGGCCCTAGATCCGGAGCAGACTGCACCACCCGAGGACGGGAAGCTCAACCCCACCACAGGATCCGCACACAGACCCAACCTTGAACATGACATGTGTCGTCGGAACCTCGGATTCGTCTCCTGCCACAGGTTCCAAACTCCGCGCACCCGCATCCGTCGAGCCCGATCAGGCATCGGTCGTCAAATTCAGAACCGCGGACATCTTCCAGCACTCACCTTTAAGCAATGTGATGAACTCATTAAAATCCCTCTCCTTAGCAGGGGACTAACAACCGAATTATATCCTACTCGAACTAGGGGTTGATGACGGGGAATTTCACTTCCCACCGACCTCCCACTTCATAGCCATCGTCGAAGACATAACGGACATGCTCGATTACGGCTCCGAAGCCATCAATGGTATGGACGACAATGCCGGAGAAGAGGAGGCCCAAAACCCGCCGCTGACGGGATGTTGGACGGCCACCTCCTCGTATGACATGTACATCGTGGACACACCCAAAGAGAATAGCGTCGACGACAAGGAAGACCCAGTCGAGGATAAACCTCCTGAGATACAACCAACGCGCCGATGTCAGCGGCGCCATTCCAAGTCATGCCGTGGAAAAGACAGCAATACCGGCATGGGAGAAAACAATACCCCAGACGAAGTTGAAGACAATGAAGACCCCATTGAGCCAACTTCAGAACAGGACAAATGGGAAGACGGGCAAGTTAGCCCTGATGAACAGGCCATAAACAAAGACTCGGAGGATGGTAATTATCTTCCGCTCTGCGAGGATGAGGTGAGCCTTGGCAATGACGATTTTATCATGCCTAAGGAACATCTCGAGCAGGAGCGCTTCAAGTGCCGGCTAATAGCCACTGCATGAAAAAGAAGCAGCAGCAGCTTCAAGCTGACAAAGATCTGCTCAACGATAGTTGGATTCATGTCCTAGCAGTCGAGGAATACGGCCTCGACCGCCCAGCCAAAAGTTATCCGAAGCGCAAATTGCTACCTTAGTTCGATGACGAGGCGCTAGAGCCCGTACCATCATCGCACAAGCCGGCTGACCGACCACCACGTGGCCGGCACAAAGCGGCAACTCAAGTCGAACACCAGCCCGCACTACCTCACCATAAAGGCAGAGATAAAACGGCTCGGGGACATACATATGACCTGCGGTAGGACTTGGATAGTAGAGCAGGTCAGAACAGATCGATCTATGGATCGCAGGGGCGTGCCCCGGCACGCGACAATGGCTACCTAGCCAGACGCAACAATCATAATCATGCTCGGGACGAGAATCGCAGATGGACTCCATCCGAGCTACGTCGCGACATGGCCCGATATAGAGGCGGCACACACCCCCTTTGCTTCACTGACGAGGTAATGGAGCACGAATTCCAGAAGGGTTTAAACCCGTAAGTATCGAATCATATGATGGGACAACAGACCCTGCGGTACGGATCGAGGATTTTCTTCTCCATATTCATATGGCCCACGGTGATGATCTCCATGCCATCACATACCTCCCACTAAAACTCAGAGGACTAGCTCGGCACTGGTTGAACAGTCTTCCCGAAAACTCCATTGGCAGTTGGGAGGACTTGGAAGAAGCCTTCCTTGACAACTTCCAAGGTACATATGTTCGACCTCCAGATGCCCACTACCTAAGTCACATAATTCAACAGCCCGGAGAGTCAGCCAGGAAATTTTGGACTAGGTTCTTAACCAAAAAGAACCAGATCATCGATTGTCTGGATGTCGAAGCCCTAGTGGCCTTTAAACATAGCATCCGGGATGAATGGCTCGCCCGACACCTTGGCCAAGAAAAGCCGAAGTCCATGGCAGCCCTCACGGCACTTATGACCCGCTTTTGCGCGGGCGAAGATAGGTGGCTAGCCCGTAGAAATAACAATGCAAGTGAACCTGGCACTTTGGAAGCCAGAAGTAGCAACGGCAAGCCCCGACGCAACAGACACAAGCGTCGAAGCAACGGTGATTATACTGACGACACGTCGGTCAATGCCGAATTCAGTGGCTCCAAGTTCGTATAGCCAAAGAATCAATATAAAAGGTATAATCAGGGCCCTTCCAGCCTGGACCGCATACTCAATCATCCATGTCAGATCCACGGGACCCCTAATAAACCAGCCGATCATACCCACTGGAGCTCTTGGGTCTTCAAATAGGCTGGCAAGTTAAATGCCGAAGACAAGGAGAAGGGGTCGCAAAGCGAGAATGACAACGAGGAGCCCCGTCTACCGAACACAGGTGGACAGAAGAAGTTTCCCCCTCCGGTCAAAATGGTGAACATGATATACGCCACCCATATCCCTAAGAGGGAGCGCAAGCACGCGCTCAGCGACGTCTATGCGATAGAGCCAGTCGCCCCAAAATTTAACCCATGGTCGTCATGCCCGATCACCTTTGATCGCAGGGACCATCCGACCAGTATCCTTCATGGCGGTTCAGCCGCACTGGTCCTCGACCCAATAATTGATGGATTCCACCTGACGTGAGTCCTCATGGATGGTGGCAGCAGCCTCAACCTGCTCTATCAAGATACAGTGCGCAAAATGGGCATCGATCCATCAAGGATCAAGCCCACAAACACTACCTTTAAAGGAGTTATACCAGGTGTAGAGGCCCACTTCATGGGCTCAATCACATTGGAGGTTGTCTTTGGATCCCTGGACAAATTCAGAAGCGAAGAGTTAATCTTCGATATCGTCCCCTTCCACAACGGCTGTCAGGACCCCGACTCGATGTCACATCGATCTAGCTGGTAACACCTCATATCACTTTGCGGCCTCACGCACGGTATCCCCACGGGTGTCGTCTTACCTTTTTCCCGGGACCGTTTGCACCTTTTGGCTCACGTATATGATAGTGTCGCTAGCATCCATATGATAAAGAGCCCGGGCTGACATGACTAGTCGTAAACCCAAAGCGGCACAGACTTACAGGGACAGGCATCCATGACCCAGCTTCGAACGTGTCGGTCATCAGCAAGTGGGTCCGGGCTGTAGCACTGGGCTAGCAGGACTCCGGTAAACCGGGCTGTAGCGGGCTAACAGGACTCCGGTACTCAAAGCGTGACATTTCCCCGAAGGGACAGACACAGGAACGAAGAAGGACACATGCCGGCCAGCCTAAGTGTTCCAGAGCAGTAGCAAGCTACCATGGCTCAGCGGTAACACTAGGAGACATTTCCCGGTAAGAGAGGCTACTAAAGATAAACAACTAGATAGTCAGATCCCACACATACCAAGCATTTCAATCATACACACAATATGCTCGATATGTGCAAATACAACGAAGCATCACAACATGACTCTATGACACAAGTACTTTATTAAAGGGTCAGGGAGCCATACATATCATACACAAAGGTACGGGTCTCACGACCCAACATACAAGTCATACAGTCATACAAGCCAACAGCGGAAGTACTTTGTCTGGGTACAGACAACTAGTAAAATAAAAGAGGCTTGGAAGCCTAACTATACTACGTGGTCCATCACAAGCTCAGGGTCACCACCTGGGTCTTTAGCCTACTCGTTGATGTCAACGTCTACATAGAACCCATCAGAAGGGGTTGCAGCGTCTTCTGTAAAAATGTAGATTATAGCAACATGAGTACAAAGGTACTCAGCAAGACTTACATCAGAACCTACATACATGCACAGTATCAAGAAGGGTTGGTGGAGTTATTGCAGCAAGCCAGCTTTGACTCTTGGCTAGGCTATCCTACGATACTCCAACTTGAAATAGTTTTGCGCACACGAGTCCACTACTCACCACTTCAATACACTACCGAGGATCCACCTCCGTCTTCCTACGGAAGGGCCATCCTCGGCACTCACTCTTATCTTGAGGCTTTTAGTAGTTTCCATTTACTTGTCTATGAACTGTATAGGCAACCAAGTAGTCCTTTACCGCGGACGCGGCTATTCGAATAGATCATGTTAACCCTGCAGGGGTGTACTTCGTCATACATGTTTCCACCACTTAGCGTCTGCACATGACATGTGCTCGGCAGACTTCAAGCGAAAGCCGACGTGGGTGTAGACCACGACCTACCTAAACACTTAAGCCTCTAGTCCAGGTTTATCGCCTATTCAGGTTCCATCCGCAGGGAGTCCGGCCGAGGTTTCCCATACGGCCCCGAACGATGTGAACAGGGTTCCCGAGATACCTAACGGGTATTCGGTACACCGTGCCACGTACCTACCGCATCACAGCCCACCCCTACGGTCAGCGCTGTCCACGGCCTCCAGTAGGCTACAAACACCAGAAACTACTTGCAACTCCTGGACAGAGAGCTAGGGTGAATAAGAAGTCGAGCGGGGTCATATTTCAGGGCCCAATGCATGGTAGTAGTTGTATCTTAAATCACATATACAGATCTCAGTGCTTAAGGTCGGCTTCAATGAAACAACCCACCATGTACTCCTACATGGCCTCTCATCGATACCTTTACCAAATCGTGTTCACCACACCACTCTCATTACCGACATTAACATTTCACTCTAGCCCATCACCCAGATGAACCAGACCTGACACGACTCTAAGCATAGCAGGCATAGCAAGGTAGGAACAACACATACACATGGCTCAATCAACTCCTACACATGCTAGTGGGTTTCATCTAGTTACTGTGGCAATGACAGGTCATGCAGAGGAAATGGGTTCAACTACCGTAGCACACAGCAGTTTGAATCGCGTTGTCTTAATGTAGTAAAAGAGAGCAGGAGCGAGAACATGGGATTGTATCGATATGATCAAATGGTTGGTTGCTTGCCTGATGGTTCGATGCACGGATACGGTTCTTCGTTAGGGTAATCACGGTACTCCTCGGGGACAGAACCTGTCGCAAAGGACATCGATACACAAACATTACCAAACAATATGCAACAATATGATGCATGCATGAAACATGGCAATATGAGTGTGTTGGGCTAATGCAACTAAAACCAGAAGGGTTTGAACAAATTTGAATCAAAGATTCAAATTTCAAATTCAAATATGGCCTTTTAAAGTGCTTTTCCTTGTTCTGATTAAAACATCAATTTAACTTGTTTGATCATGCATGAAAATAGTACAGATGGATAGATTGGATTTTTCTGATCATTTTTCATATATAATTTGTCCAATTTGGAGTCACAGAATAAAAGTTATGAATTTTTGAAGTTTAATTAATATTCTGGAATTTCCTGATTTAATTTAAATCCAGAAATATAATTATTGCGCCAGCATGACGTCAGCATGACGTCAGTGGTCAACTGTGGCTGGTTGAAGTCAAACCTGACGTGTGGGGGCCACACGTCAGTGACAGGGGGGGTTAAACAGATTTAAATTAATCCTAATTACTAATTAGTGGCGCTGGGGCCCACTGTCAGTGTCAGGGGGGGTTGACTAACAGTAGTTAGCGCTAACCTAACCACCTGGCCGACAGGGCCCACGCGTCAGTGACCCTGGGGGGTCAAACCCCAGGTCGGTCAAGTCAAACCCCACCGGCGACATGACGCCGGCGAGATCCGAGACGGCGGCGAGAGTGCTTTTTGCCATTCCGGCGACCAAATGGACGGCGGAAGGCATCTACGTGTTGCTGAGGCTGAGCCGCGTCTATTGGTGGTGGTGGTTGGGCTCGGGGTGGCCGGAGTTGACGGCGGCGAGCTCGGCTGCGGCGGCCGGAGTTCGGGTGCGGTCGGGATCAGTGTTGCAGGGGGTTTGGGGAGGCGTTGGTGCGTTCTACGTGCTCCTGGTGATGTGTGGAGCACGATGGTGAGCTCGGTTGGGCACTACGGCGACCGTGGCCACGACGGCGACATCGCCGGCGGCGTGGAGCTCTCGGTCGAGGTGGAGCTAGGGCCTAGGGGTCGGGAGAGACCAGGGAAGAAGGGGGAAACGCTCCGGGGGCTCACCGCGGTTGCAGTGGGCGTCGAAGCGGGCTCGGGGACGCGCCGGAGACGACGAATTTGACGGCGACGGTGGTTGGAGTCCGAAGAGGGGAACGGCGACGTGGCGGCGATGCAGGGCTTCCGGGGACCCGTGGAGCGGTGGGGAGGAAGAGGGAGTTGTGGCGGAGCTTCTGAGCTAACCGGGGGAGCGAGGGGTGGCCGGGGACGATGGCTATGGCGAACGGCGGCGACGGTCGTGTTCGGCCGAGCGAGAGAGAGAGCGAGAGAGAGGAAGGAGAGAGCCGGGGAGAGTGAGAGAGAGCAGGGGGGATCGGGACGGGCTGCGGGCGTCGTCCACGCGGCCAGGAGGGCGTCGGCAAGCAGGAGGTGGCCGCGCGGCCGCGCGCGCGCGAGCACGCAGCAGCTTCGGGGCGTGGGGAGGAAGACGACGGGGAGCTACAGTGCTGGGCTGGGTCGGTTGCTGGCTGGGCCGGCCGGCCGGCTGGCTGGGCCGCACAGGTAAGTCTTCCCCTTTCTTTTCTGTTTTCTGTTTTTATTTAATATATCTGCAACTTTGTTGAATTAAATAAAATACCTAGGCAACTCCAAAAATCACCAAACTACTCTTGGTCCAAAGTTGGATTATTTCCAACATGAAACATTTTAGTTTGGAGATATTTGAGCATTTAAATATTTTATATTGTTTTAAATGCCCAAATTCAAATATCTATGATTTAATTCAAAAACCCTAGGATGGCCTAGGAAAATGTGCACCACTTTTGGCAGAGGTTCTGAACCAAGGCAAAAATGATGGGCATTTTAGAAGGGCTTTTCAGGTTCATTGAAAATTATTTTAGTAAACCCTAGTTGGTTTCAGAGGGGACTGGGGGTTCTGTCATCCCCATTTCAAGTTTCTGATGAAAGAGTAAACATGATGCAACACTCTAATGCATGACTAGCTAGGGTGTGACAACTCACCCCCACTCAAAAGAATCTCGTCCCGAGATTTGGGTTCCTCCGAGAAGAAGGCGGGATACTCGAGTCGAAGACGATCCTCCCTTTCCCAAGTTGCTTCATCCTCAGAATGGTGCGACCATTGAACCTTGAGAAACTTGATATTATGACGTCGCGTGGTACGTTCGGCTTGATCGAGGATACGAATGGGGTACTCTCGATATGTAAGATTATCTTGGAGATCAAGCGTTTCGTGGTCCACTTCACGGATAGGATCCGGGAAGCAACGCCTGAGTTGAGAGACGTGGAAGACATCGTGAACTCTGGAGAGGTGCGGAGGTAGTTCCAACTGGTAGGCAACTTCTCCTCGTTTGGCAAGAATGCGAAAAGGTCCAATGTAACGAGGAGCCAATTTGCCTTTGATACCGAAACGATGGGTTCCCTTCAGAGGGGTGACCCGAAGATAAGCCTTCTCGTCAACCTCGAAAGTCATAGCCTTATGTTTTCGGTCATATTGACTCTTTTGACGAGATTGGGCTGTTTTCAACTTTTCACGAACGATACGAACTTGTTCTTCTGCTTCCTGAATCATATCCGGGCCAAAGAATTGTCTTTCCCTGGTCTCTGACCAGTTAAGGGGTGTTCGACATCGTCGTCCATAGAGAACTTCGAAAGGGGCTTTACCCAAGCTAGATTGATAGCTGTTGTTGTAAGCGAATTCGGCAAATGGAAGGCACTTCTCCCAGTCCATTCCGAAAGAGATAACAGAGGCTCGAAGCATGTCTTCTAGAATTTGGTTGACGCGTTCCACTTGACCACTTGACTGAGGGTGGAAAGCGGTGCTAAAGGAGAGAAGGGTTCCCATAGCATTTTGGAAACTTTCCCAAAATCGAGAGGTGAAAAGACTTCCTCAATCCGAATTGATTTCCAAAGGAACACCATGGAGGGACACTATTCGGGAGATGTATAAGTCTGCCAGCTGGCTAGCGGTTATACTCTCACGAACAGGTAAGAAATGAGCTACCTTGGAAAGACGATCGACCACGACGAAAATGGCATTATTCCCTCTTTTGGTCCTGGGAAAACCGGTAATGAAATCCATACCAATTTTATCCCATTTCCATTCAGGAATAGCTAAGGGTTGAAGGGTGCCAGCAGGCCGTTGATGCTCTGCTTTTACACGGCGACAGACGTCGCAATTTGCAATATACTGAACAATTTCTCTCTTCATCCTAGTCCACCAGAACCTCTGGCGTAGGTCCTGATACATTTTAGTACTACCGGGATGAATAGTGAGAGGAGATTCATGAGCTTCTTTAAGGATCAACTGCCGTAGATGCTGGTTCTTGGGAACCACTAGACGGTTCTCAAAGTACACAGCACCATGATCATTTGTGGAGAAACAACTAGCACCTCCGCTAGCAATGTTCTCTTTGATTTTAGATATTCCCTTATCTCGCTTTTGGGCAGCGATGATTTGATCCGTAAGGGTAGGTTTTGCCACCAAGGTGGAAAGAAAACCTTGAGGTACAACGTGAAGGTTAAGCTTCCGAAATTCATCATGGAGAAGCGGTTGACTTTGTTGTAACATCAGGTTGTTACAATAAGATTTACGACTTAGCGCATCAGCCATGACGTTGGCTTTCCCTGGGGTATAGGTTATCCCTAAGTCGAAGTCTGTGATCAATTCAACCCAACGTCTCTGCCTGAGATTCAAATCCGGTTGGGTGAAAATATACTTCAGACTTTGGTGATCAGTGAATATTTCGCAACGATTACCGAGGAGGTAATGTCGCCAGGTCTTAAGTGCATAGACTACGGCTGCAAGTTCCGAATCATGAGTAGGATAATTCTCCTCATGTGGGTGCAACTGCCGTGAAGCGTAGGCAATTACGTGTCGATCTTGCATGAGAATGCAACCTAGTCCTTGTCGCGAGGCGTCGCAGTAGATAACAAAGTCCTTGGAGAAGTCTAGCGGTACCAGCACGGGAGCAGAAGTCAGGCGTCTTTTCAGTTCCTGAAAGCTGTGCTCACATTGTGGAGTCCATTCGAACTTCTTATCTTTCTTGAGGAGTTCGGTTAGAGGTTTGGCAACCTTGGAGAAGTTCTTGACAAAGCGACGACAATAGCTCGCTAAGCCTAGAAAACTCCGAACTTGCTTGACCGATTCAGGTGGAGTCCAATTAAGGACGGCTTGAACTCGCTCAGGGTTAACAGCAATACCTTTACCAGATATTACATGACCCAGATAGGTCACTTCTGGCAACCAGAATTCACATTTAGAAAATTTGGCATAAAGGCGATGCTCTCGAAGTTTCTTTAACACTAGCCTTAGATGTTCGGCATGTTCTTCCTCGTTCTTGGAGTAGATGAGTATATCATCGAGATAAACTACGACGAATTTATCCAAATACTCCATGAAGATTGAGTTCATTAACCGAGAAAAGGTGGCTGGGGCATTGGTTAATCCGAAGGACATAACGGTGTACTCGTATTGGCCATAACGAGTAACAAAGGCCGTTTTAGGAATGTCCCCGTTTCTGATTTTGATTTGATGGTAGCCCAACCTCAAATCCATCTTGGAGAAGACTGAGGATCCAACGAGCTGATCATACAGGTCGTTGATCCTGGGAAGTGGATATTTGTTCTTGATTGTGACCAAATTGACAGGTCGGTAATCTACAACCATCCGGTCCGTACCATCCTTCTTCTTGACGAATAGAACGGGGCAAGCCCACGGAGATGAACTAGGTCGGATGAAACCCTTTTTCAAGGATTCATCGAGTTGTTTCTTAAGCTCGGCTAGTTCTAGGGGTGCCATCTTATAAGGTCTTCTAGCAATCGGAACGGTTCTTGGAATGAGGTCTATTACGAACTCAACATCCCTGTCAGGTGGGACACCTGGCAATTCCTCTGGAAAGACATCCGGGAAGTCACGGACTACCGGAACGTCCTCAAGGTCTGGCAAAGGGCTGGCGTTAAGAGAATATAATTGTCGCTTGGCTATTCGAGTCAAAACATTGACTATCTTCCCCGAAGGATGGGTGAGTTGAACAGTCCTAGAGAAGCAATCAATTTTGGCTTGATGAGCTGACATCCAGTCCATACCCAAAATGACATTAATATCTGAAGATTTAAGGGCTATCAAAGATGCAAGGAAAACAAGTCTATCGACTTGGATTTCATTTCCATGGCTTACTCTAGAAGTTTGCCATTTGGATCCCGTAGTTTGAATTACCATGGAGGATGGCAAGTCACAGAATGCAACGTTATGCAAACGAGCATAATTTTCAGATATAAAAGAATGAGAGGCTCCTGTATCGAAAAGAACAGATGCCGGGTGGCAATTAACAAGAAGCGTACCGAGAACGACGTTGGGATCTTCTTGAGCTTCTTCGGCAGAGATACAGTTGACATGGCCACGTGAAGCGGTGACCGGTTTAGCATGGAACACCTTCCCTGTCGGCTTGCCACGGCCAACAGCTTTAGCAGATTGATTGGGGTTGGTCTGGGGACACTCACGCATATAGTGACCAGATTCCCCACACTTGAAACAAGTCACGGAACTGGTACGTGGAGGAGCATTATTGGTTGGACCCCCATAGGGCTTGGCTGGAGCAGACTGTTGAGCGAGGCGAGGCGCCTGGAAAGATGGCCTCGGTGTGAACCTGGGTGGCAAGGCAGTGTTGGGTACCCACACGCGGCGCTTCTGAGGACCAGCACCGGATGAGGAACCCATGTCACGTCCATGCTTGCGTGTTGCGTCATAGTCAGTCTGACCAGTTTCAGCACTGATGGCTTTGTTGACAAGTTTCGAAAAAGATGTGCACTCATGCAGACGGAGGTCGCGGCGAAGCTCAGGACTAAGGCCCTTGCGGAACCTTGCTTGCTTCTTGGCGTCAGTAGAAACTTCCTCGGTTGCATATCGTGCAAGATTACCAAACTCCCTGCTATAGACATCCACAGAAAGTCAGCCTTGGGTGAAATTGCAAAATTCTTCACGCTTACGGTCCATGAGACCCTCCGGAATGTGATGTTCACGGAAAGCTTCGCTGAACTCAGCCCAAGTAGTGACATGGCCCGCTGGGCGCATGGCTCCATAATTCTCCCACCATAGACTGGCGGGGCCTTCAAGATGATATGCAGCAAAGGTGACCTTGTCAGCCTCCGCTACCAACGCAGAACGCAGTTTGTGAGAGATACTGCGAAGCCAGTCATCGGCGTCGAGAGGCTCGACGGAGTGGTGGAACGTGGGTGGATGCAATTTGATAAAATCACTGAGTGACACCACGTTAGCCCTCTGATGGTGTGCTGTATTCTGTTCAATACGCTCCAACAAACGGTTTGTCTCCCGCTTGTTTCTCTCAGCTTCCATCATCACCTCGGCTAGTGAAGGAGGATGAGGCAGATTTTCATTCCTGGCTTCACTGCCTTCGGCCTGCTCTTGGGAAGCAGGATTAGCGCGTGTGTTGACCATCCTAGGTAGACAAGACAATGATTTAGTCAGGATGGTAAAATTCCGACATAGGACACATAATGTAAGGAATAACTCGAAATGCAAGATGATCATCCGTATGACATGGTAGATACAGAAACTGCTTCTTTATTCCATCGTCATACACACCATACAGGTTTAGTACAAGACCAAGCAAAGTACTAATACGGTGAAAAGAGGATTACATCTCATCGGAGGCATTCCAAGATCCTATACATTATTTTTCTACACCTCCGGAAGGAGTACAAACTAGGTCATAACCCACGAGTCACGCGGGACGATAGATGACACAGCTAGTGCGAACTAGTGATGCTACCACTAACTCAGACCGATCCGTAGTAGTCCTCGTAGAAGTCACCTCCATAGCCTGGAAGCTCCACATGTTCATCCGGAAACAGACGGTCTCGCGGAGCTTGTGGTCCATAGGGACTAGGATGAGGTCGTGGACCAACAAACGGTGGCCTGCGGGGACCGCGAGGTGGGGTGATGCCTCCTACATCACGCCAAACCATCACGTCTGGCAGAGCAGATCTCACAGGATAGAGATCGCGCATATCTGAATATCCAGCTTGCACCGCCGGTGCGAACCGAGTCAAAGTGGCCCAGTGGTCAGCACGGGTATTGAAGAGCTCTAACCTTAAGGCCCGATTTTCACGGTCCTTATCCTCGAGCATCTCAGCAGTGGTGCGAGTCCGTGAATCCTCCTGAGTGGAGTCAGCATAGATAGCCTGGAGATACCCTTGTGCTCCCGGAAGTGATCCTGGCATATACCGGAAGTCAGAGTCCCGAAATAAACCAGATCTGACTCGCATAATGGTCATCATAGAGTAGGCGGCATCCTGCACAACCATCTCAATAGTAACCCCGAGTCCATAGGAGCAGTGAAGAGGCTCGGTGGATCCAGGATAAGATGGAAATATCCTGACAGTGCAGAGATACTGGCTTTGATTGAAGTCCCGGAATTGCTCTTCGACCGTGTACTCAGGATACCAACGGTATCCAGCCTCAGTCATTACCCTGACCAACTTAGCAGTATGGCCGGGTACATCTAGGCATCGAGTCAGGCGAACCACTTGATTGAGGTCGCGAGTGGCCATCTGAAAGCACAATCATAATGCAAAGGCATTAGGACTTCTAGCAAAATTTCGGCAGCATAACAGCTGTAATTGCTCAAGAAGGATTTGAGACATTTGACAAAGGATTTCGTACACACTCAACATCACCATATCCAAGTTCTGGAACCATTCTAACAACATAATGTGGTAGTAGAACTGAACTAGGCTGATAACCATCAAACTTATAAGGTACTACTGATTAGTAACACGTGAACCTGATAGAGAGAACAGATCCTAATTCCTTAACCCCCGGTAGAAGAATGGACTGACTCAGATCAGAAAGTCATAAGGTATAAGGAGTAAAAGAGCCTTACGTTCCAACCCACAAACAATTCCCCTACATATGACTAAAGAATTTCTAGACTCAACATCGACCAGTTTGGCTTGGAGAACCTACAGGCAGTCTGGCTCTGATGCCAACGCTGTCAGGACCCCGACTCGATGTCACATCGATCTAGCTGGTAACACCTCATATCACTTTGCGGCCTCACGCACGGTATCCCCACGGGTGTCGTCTTACCTTTTTCCCGGGACCGTTTGCGCCTTTTGGCTCACGTATATGATAGTGTCGCTAGCATCCATATGATAAAGAGCCCGGGCTGACATGACTAGTCGTAAACCCAAAGCGGCACAGACTTACAGGGACAGGCATCCATGACCCAGCTTCGAACGTGTCGGTCATCAGCAAGTGGGTCCGGGCTGTAGCACTGGGCTAGCAGGACTCCGGTAAACCGGGCTGTAGCGGGCTAACAGGACTCCGGTACTCAAAGCGTGACATTTCCTCGAAGGGACAGACACAGGAACGAAGAAGGACACATGCCGGCCAGCCTAAGTGTTCTAGAGCAGTAGCAAGCTACCATGGCTCAGCGGTAACACTAGGAGACATTTCCCGGTAAGAGAGGCTACTAAAGATAAACAACTAGATAGTCAGATCCCACACATACCAAGCATTTCAATCATACACACAATATGCTCGATATGTGCAAATACAACGAAGCATCACAACATGACTCTATGACACAAGTACTTTATTAAAGGCTCAGGGAGCCATACATATCATACACAAAGGTACGGGTCTCACGACCCAACATACAAGTCATACAGTCATACAAGCCAACAGCGGAAGTACTTTGTCTGGGTACAGACAACTAGTAAAATAAAAGAGGCTTGGAAGCCTAACTATACTATGTGGTCCATCACAAGCTCAGGGTCACCACCTGGGTCTTTAGCCTACTCGTTGATGTCAACGTCTACATAGAACCCATCAGAAGGGGTTGCAGCGTCTTCTGTAAAAATGTAGATTATAGCAACATGAGTACAAAGGTACTCAGCAAGACTTACATCAGAACCTACATACATGCACAGTATCAAGAAGGGTTGGTGGAGTTATTGCAGCAAGCCAGCTTTGACTCTTGGCTAGGCTATCCTACGATACTCCAACTTGAAATAGTTTTGCGCACACGAGTCCACTACTCACCACTTCAATACACTACCGAGGATCCACCTCCGTCTTCCTACGGAAGGGCCATCCTCGGCACTCACTCTTATCTTGAGGCTTTTAGTAGTTTCCATTTACTTGTCTATGAACTGTATAGGCAACCAAGTAGTCCTTTACCGCGGACGCGGCTATTCGAATAGATCATGTTAACCCTGCAGGGGTGTACTTCGTCATACATGTTTCCACCACTTAGCGTCTGCACACGACATGTGCTCGGCAGACTTCAAGCGAAAGCCGACGTGGGTGTAGACCACGACCTACCTAAACACTTAAGCCTCTAGTCCAGGTTTATCGCCTATTCAGGTTCCATCCGCAGGGAGTCCGGCCGAGGTTTCCCATACGGCCCCGAACGATGTGAACAGGGTTCCCGAGATACCTAACGGGTATTCGGTACACCGTGCCACGTACCTACCGCATCATAGCCCACCCCTACGGTCAGCACTGTCCACGGCCTCCAGTAGGCTACAAACACCAGAAACTACTTGCAACTCCTGGACAGAGAGCTAGGGTGAATAAGAAGTCGAGCGGGGTCATATTTCAGGGCCCAATGTATGGTAGTAGCTGATTCTTAAATCACACATACAGATCTCAGTGCTTAAGGTCGGCTTCAATGAAACAACCCACCATGTACTCCTACATGGCCTCTCATCGATACCTTTACCAAATCGTGTTCACCACACCACTCTCATTACCGACATTAACATTTCACTCTAGCCCATCACCCAGATGAACCAGACCTGACACGACTCTAAGCATAGCAGGCATAGCAAGGTAGGAACAACACATACACATGGCTCAATCAACTCCTACACATGCTAGTGGGTTTCATCTAGTTACTGTGGCAATGACAGGTCATGCAGAGGAAATGGGTTCAACTACCGTAGCACACAGCAGTTTGAATCGCGTTGTCTTAATGCAGTAAAAGAGAGCAGGAGCAAGAACATGGGATTGTATCGATATGATCAAATGGTTGGTTGCTTGCCTGATGGTTCGATGCACGGATACGGTTCTTCGTTAGGGTAATCACGGTACTCCTCGGGGACAGAACCTGTCGCAAAGGACATCGATACACAAACATTACCAAACAATATGCAACAATATGATGCATGCATGAAACATGGCAATATGAGTGTGTTGGGCTAATGCAACTAAAACCAGAAGGGTTTGAACAAATTTGAATCAAAGATTGAAATTTCAAATTCAAATATGGCCTTTTAAAGTGCTTTTCCTTGTTCTGATTAAAACATCAATTTAACTTGTTTGATCATGCATGAAAATAGTACAGATGGATAGATTGGATTTTTCTGATCATTTTTCATATATAATTTGTCCAATTTGGAGTTACAGAATAAAAGTTATGAATTTTTGAAGTTTAATTAATATTCTGGAATTTCCTGATTTAATTTAAATCCAGAAATATAATTATTGCGCCAGCATGACGTCAGCATGACGTCAGTGGTCAACTGTGGCTGGTTGAAGTCAAACCTGACGTGTGGGGGCCACACGTCAGTGACAGGGGGGGTTAAACAGATTTAAATTAATCCTAATTACTAATTAGTGGCGCTGGGGCCCACTGTCAGTGTCAGGGGGGTTGACTAACAGTAGTTAGCGCTAACCTAACCACCTGGCCGACAGGGCCCACGCGTCAGTGACCCTGGGGGGTCAAACCCCAGGTCGGTCAAGTCAAACCCCACCGGCGACATGACGCCGGCGAGAGTGCTTTTTGCCATTCCGGCGACCAAATGGACGGCGGAAGGCATCTACGTGTTGCTGAGGCTGAGCCGCGTCTATTGGTGGTGGTGGTTGGGCTCGGGGTGGCCGGAGTTGACGGCGGCGAGCTCGGCTGCGGCGGCCGGAGTTCGGGTGCGGTCGGGATCAGTGTTGCAGGGGGTTTGGGGAGGCGTTGGTGCGTTCTACGTGCTCCTGGTGATGTGTGGAGCACGATGGTGAGCTCGGTTGGGCGCTACGGCGACCGTGGCCACGACGGCGACATCGCCGGTGGCGTGGAGCTCTCGGTCGAGGTGGAGCTAGGGCCTAGGGGTCGGGAGAGACCAGGGAAGAAGGGGGAAACGCTCCGGGGGCTCACCGCGGTTGCAGTGGGCGTCGAAGCGGGCTCGGGGACGCGCCGGAGACGACGAATTTGACGGCGACGGTGGTCGGAGTCCGAAGAGGGGAACGGCGACGTGGCGGCGATGCAGGGCTTCCGGGGACCCGTGGAGCGGTGGGGAGGAAGAGGGAGTTGTGGCGGAGCTTCTGAGCTAACCGGGGGAGCGAGGGGTGGCCGGGGACGATGGCTATGGCGAACGGCGGCGACGGTCGTGTTCGGCCGAGCGAGAGAGAGAGCGAGAGAGAGGAAGGAGAGAGCCGGGGAGAGTGAGAGAGAGCAGGGGGGATCGGGACGGGCTGCGGGCGTCGTCCACGCGGCCAGGAGGGCGTCGGCAAGCAGGAGGTGGCCGCGCGGCCGCGCGCGCGCGAGCACGCAGCAGCTTCGGGGCGTGGGGAGGAAGACGACGGGGAGCTAGAGTGCTGGGCTGGGTCGGTTGCTGGCTGGGCCGGCCGGCTGGCTGGGCCGCACAGGTAAGTCTTCCCCTTTCTTTTCTGTTTTCTGTTTTTATTTAATATATCTGCAACTTTGTTGAATTAAATAAAATACCTAGGCAACTCCAAAAATCACCAAACTACTCCTGGTCCAAAGTTGGATTATTTCCAACATGAAACATTTTAGTTTGGAGATATTTGAGCATTTAAATATTTTATATTGTTTTAAATGCCCAAATTCAAATATCTATGATTTAATTCAAAAACCCTAGGATGGCCTAGGAAAATGTGCACCACTTTTGGCAGAGGTTCTGAACCAAGGCAAAAATGATGGGCATTTTAGAAGGGCATTTCAGGTTCATTGAAAATTATTTTAGTAAACCCTAGTTGGTTTCAGAGGGGACTGGGGGTTCTGTCATCCCCATTTCAAGTTTCTGATGAAAGAGTAAACATGATGCAACACTCTAATGCATGACTAGCTAGGGTGTGACAACGGCTATCACGCACTGCACGGACGAACTGCGTTTGCCCGCTTCAATGCGGTGCCGCACTATGATTATCTCAAGCTCAAGATGCCCGGACCACGCGATGTCATAACATTCAATGGAAACACAGAGCACTACCTCCGTACCGAGGAGCACACCGCTGCCCCGGCAGCAAAGGTACAGAGCGGCCTTCACAAGCAGAACCTTAATTCAGCGGCCATGCTCCCGGACACTGTTAAATGAGTCCGGACTACTCTGCGGCAGGACAGTCCAGCTCGTCAGGAGCTCGACTAGCAATTCGACCTCCGTCTCAGTCTCGACCAAGTGGTGCCATACGTACCGCGCGTACATAACTATGCACTAAAAATACCATGGGCAGAGATGGAGGCACAGCCAGACTATGGTCCACAATATGGCTTGCTCTTCCTTGGACACACATAATTTTACTTTTCTTTTTATCCTTTTCAGGTTTCTTTTCCGCAGGCCCCTCTCGACGGCCTTATAATCGGTCCTTTTGAAGGGCGGATATACCAAGGTGGCAAGTAGCACAGACATACGGGGGAATCTCTATATGTTCTTCTTAGCGATTATTCTACCTGTTTTCAGGACCCGTACGCAGCTAACCCTTGGTCTTGGCATGTTAAATAGCCATTGTTGCTTATCGCACTATTTTTACAAAGTACGCTTTAATCAAAATATAATGGAAACAGTTTTCGACCCAGCTTTTGCAGCACTAGCTTACTACTTCATTTTTTCTTGATAATCTTATCAATTGCACTCGTACACTTTGGTACGCCTTAAATCGCAGGGGCTTAATTGCGCCCCATATTACGACAATAAAGTCAAATCAATTTTTACAGTATAGTTCGGTACCCTAAATTTAGCATTATATGCATTGGCTCCAAATCATGTCTTTGGTCAATAGTTGAGTTGCACAGCTCTTGTGCTTACTACCTTACGTTCCGCTCTATCGGCTAGGGTAGTAAAGGGAGAACTACTGCGATTATGTCCCGGTTTATCCAGATGAGCACCTCAGTAGAGAAAGCCGAAAACTGACTATCATGATGCGGCATGAGCCGGTCAGCTGTTCGGAGGTTACAAATCTTTTGCGATTTTTCCAGCATTATGCGACGGATCAGCCTCAGTCCGATCAGGTGTTTACAACACCCTAGTCTAGATTAAATGCTAACTAGGGGCTGCGCCTACATTTTTATTGTAGAACTCCTATGGATAAGTGAGAGTGATAAAGCCACATAGTCTGATTGCCTCGTTCATTGCGCTAAACATCTCCTTCAAGGACCAATTTTTTGGATCAAGAGTGTTTAGAATCCATCCCGAACACCCCCGTCCTACCTATGCGAGGGCTGAAGCCGACGACTAGCCAACTCTCATATTCAATAAAAACAGTCGCACAGGAAGTAAAATTTTAAATAAATAATAACAAGCATTACATTACATAACGATCTCGTTTTTCAAGGAAGCGATAATAACCCACAAGTATAGGGGATCACAATAGTTTTTGATAAGTAAGAGTGTCGAACCCAATGAGGAGCTAAAGGCAGAACAAATATTCCCTCAAGTTCTATTGACCACTGATACAACTCTACGCACGCTTGATGTTCGCTTTACCTAGAACAAGTATGAAACTAGAAGTACTTTGTAGGTGTTGTTGGATTGGTTTGCAAGATAATAAAGATTACGTAAATAAAAAGTATGGGTTGTTTAGGTAAAGAAATAATAAAGTAAATATGGAGAGTGTGTAAAAAGTGGTGGTAGGAGTTGTGAAATTGCCCTTAAGCAATTGACTACCTTACTAGACGGATAGCAAGTATTATGTGGGAGAGGCCACTGCTAGCATGTCATCCCTGACTTGTAATTCTATGCACTTATGATTGGAACTATTAGCAAGCGTCCGCAACTACTAACGTTCATTAAGGTAAAACCTAACCATAGCATTAAGATATATTGGTCCCCCTTCAATCCCGTATGCATCAATTTCTATGCTAGGTTGAAGCTTCTGTCACTCTTGCCCTCCAATACATAGTCCTTCAACATACAACTAACCCTATGGTGTGATCCACGCGCGCGCTCATATGATGGGCAACAAAGGACAGCAACATAACCACAAGCAAATTATATCAATCATATGAATTCATCAACCACCGATAGGACAACGAAAATCTACTCAGACATCATAGGATGGCAACACATCATTGGATAATAATATGAAGCATAAAGCACCATGTTCAAGTAGTGGGTACAGCAGGTTGCGGGAGAGTGGACCGCTGTAGATAGAGGGGGAAGGTGATGGAGATGTTGGTGAAGATGGCGGAGGTGTTGGTGTATATCGCGGTGATGATGATGATGGCCACGGCAGCATTCCGGCGCCACCGGAAGAGAAGGGGAGAGGGGGCCCCTTCGTCTTCTTCTTCCTTGACCTCCTCCCTAGATGGGAGAAGGGTTTCCCCTCTGGTCCTTGGCCTCCATGCCATGGGAGGGGCGAGAGCCCCTCCGAGATTGGATATGTCTCTCTGTCTCTCTCTGTTTCTGTGTTCTCTTTTGCTGCCCTTTCACTGTATCGTATATATATGGAGATCCATAACTCCGATTGGACCGAAACCTTCGCCTTGATTTTTTCCCAAAAAATAGCTTTCTTGCGGCCGAAGAAGGGCATCAACCGCCTTATGGGTGGCCCACGAGGGTCAGGGGTGCGCCCCCTGCCTCGTGGCCACCTCGGGCACCATCTCGCTTGGATTTTTCTTCCGGAATTCTCCAAATATTCCAAAAATATTCTCCGTCCGTTTTATCCCGTAGGGATTCCGTTTAATATGGATATTCTGCGAAACATAAAACATGCAACAAACAGGAACTGGCACTGGGCACTGGATCAATAAGTTGTAGAATATTGGCATGGAATAATAAAAAATTATAGATACGATGGAGACGTGTCAGCATCCCCAAGCTTAATTCCTGCTCGTCCCGGAGTAGGTAAATGATAAAAAGGATATTTTTTGATGTGGAATGCTACCTAGCATAATCTTGATCATGTAATCTTATCATGGCATGAATATTAAGACACGAGTGACTCAAAGCAATAGTCTATCATTTGACATAAAAAGAATAATACTTCAAGCCCACTAATAAAGCAATCATGTCTTTTCAAAATAACAAGGCCAAAGAAAGTTATCCCTACAAAATCATATAGTCTGGCTATGCTCCATCTTCACCACACAAAATATTCACATCATGCACAACCCCGATGACAAGCCGAGCAATTGGTTCATACTTTTTAACGCGCTTCATCATCTTCAACCCTCACGCAATACATGAGCGTGCCATGGATATAGCACTATAGGTGGAATAGAATGGTGGTTGTGAAGAAAACAAAAAAGAGAAGATAGTCTCAAATCAACTAGGTGTATCAACGGGCTATGGAGATGCCCATCAATAGATATCAATATGAGTGAGTAGGGATTGACATGCAACGGATGCACTAGAGCTATAAGTATATGAAAGCTCAAATAGAAACTAAGTGGGTGTGCATCCAACTTGCTTGCTCATGAAGACCTATGGCTTTTGAGGAAGCCCATCGTCGGAATATACAAGCCAAGTTCTATAATGAAAATTCCCACTAGTGTATGAAAGTGATAACTCAAGAGACCCTCTATATGAAGAACATGGTGCTATTCTGAAGCACAAGTGTGGTAAAAGGATAGTAACATTGCCCCTTCTCTCTTTTTCTCTCTTTTTTTATTTTTTTATTTTTTTAATTTTTTGGTGGGCTTCTTTGGCCTATTTTATTATTTGGGCTTCTTTGGCCTCTTTTATTTATTTTTAAAGTCCGGAGTCTCATCCCGACTTGTGGGGGAATCATTGTCTCCATCATCCTTTCCTCACCGGGGCAATGCTCTAATAATGATGATCATCACACTTTTATTAACTTACAACTCGATATTACAACTCGACACTAGAACAAAGTATGACTCTATATGAATGCCTCTGGTAGTGTACCGGGATTTGCAATGATCTAGCGTAGCAATAACATCAAAAAATGGACAAGCCATGAAAACATCATGCTAGCTATCTTACGATCATGCAAAGCAATATGACAATGAATGCTCAAGTCATGTATATGATGATGGTGGAAGTTGCATGGCAATATATCTCAGAATGGCTATGGAAATGCCATGATAGGTAGGTATGGTGGCTTTTTTGAGGAAGGTATATGGTGGGTTTATGGTACCGGCGAAAGTTGCGCGGTACTAGAGAGGATAGCAATGGTGGAAGGGTGAGAGTGCGTATAATCCATGGACTCAACATTAGTCATAAAAAACTCACATACTTATTGCAAAAGTTTATTAGCCCTCGAAGAAAAGTACTACTACGCATGCCCCTAGGGGGATAGATTGGTAGGAAAAGACCGTCGCTCGTCCCCGACTGCCACTCATAAGGAAGATAGTCAATAAATACATCATGCTCCGACTTCGTTACATAACGGTTCACCATACGTGCATGCTACGGGAATCACAAACCTCAACACAACAACACAAGTATTTCTACTAATCCACAACTACCCACTAGCATGACTCTAATATAACCATCTTTATATCGCAAAACTATTGCAAGGAATCAAACATATCATATTCAGTGATCTACAAGTTTTATGTAGGATTTTATGGCTAACCATGTGAATGACCAATTCCTGTCAACTCTATAAATAGATATAAGTGAAGCAAGAGAATTTAATTCTTTCTACAAAAGATATGCCCGTGCTCTAACAAATATAAGTGAAGCAAAAGAGCATTCTACAAATGGCAGTTGTCTAAGTGAAGAGAAACAGGCAATCCAAACTTCAAATGATATAAGTGAAGCACATGAAGCATTCTATAAAGCCATACCCAAAAGATATAAGTGAAGTGCAAAGAGCATTCTATAAATCAACCAAGGACTTCCTCATACCAGCATGGTGCATAAAACAAAAATGAAAACTAAATGCAAAAGACGCTCCAAGATTGCACATATCGCATGAACGAAACGAATCCGAAAACATACCGATACTTGTTCAAGAAAGAGGGGATGCCTTCCGGGGCATCCCCAAGCTTAGACACTTGAGTCTCCTTGAATATTTTACTTGGGGTGCCTCGGGCATCCCCAAGCTTGAGCTCTTGCCTCTCTTCCTTCTTCTCACATCGAGACCTTCTCGATCATCGAACTTCATCCACACAAAACTTCAACGGAAAACTTGGTAAGGTCCGTTAGTATAATAAAGCAAATCACTACTCTAAGTACTGTTGCAAACCAATTCATATTTTGTTTTTGCATTATATCTACTGTAATATAAATTTTTCATGGCTTAATCCGCTTATATTAATCGATAGTTTCATCAAAACAAGCAAACTATGCATCAAAAACAGAATCTGTCTAAAACAGAATAGTTTGTAATAATCTGAACATTCACCATACTTCTGATACTTGAAAAATTCTGCAAAAATTAGGAAAAAGAAATACTTTGTACATAAAGACGGTGCAAAAATAATCAGAACCATTTGACGTTCCAGCTAAAAATGTTAAATTGCGCACTACAGCCAAAGTTTCTGTCCTGCACCGTACAAACCATCAAGCAAATGTAAACATCCTAAAGGCAAACCTTGGCACATTATTTTTATAATATAATAGAATTGTACAAGGGGGTAATTATTTTTGTTGAAAATTTTCTATAATCAAGATTCACAAAGTTGTTGTGAGCATGAACAAAGTTCAAGGAGCTCTCCCACTTCAACAATGCTTGTCTCTCTCACTTTCACTTTCCAATTTGAAAAAGTTTTGGGTTCTCCTCTTTATTTTTGTGTTTTTAAACTATATAAAAGCACTCAACAGAAATAAATGACTCCCTAAAACTTCTGGGTTGTCTCCCTGGCAGCGCTTTCTTTAAAGCCATTAAGCTAGGCATATAGTGCTCAAGTAATGGATCCACCCGGATCCCAAGGTATATGAAAGCCAATTTTAATTAACAATGATTTGTAATTTAGTAGTGAGCACAAAGTAACATATATCATGTAAAGTCTAACTCTCTTCCTATGCATCGGCATGTCATAAAAGAACAATTCGTGCACACATAGTAAAGGCCAATGCATAGTATAAACAGTTTCTTGCAATTTTATTGTGTGGGAAACATAGAGAGGTGGAGATATAGTTCCTCTCTCATAATAATTGCAAGTAGGAGCAGCAAGCACATGCATATTATATCTATCAAAACCATCATGTGTAGTAGTAGTAAAAGGAAACCCATCAATATAATCCTTAATAAGCACAAACTTCTCCGATATAGTGTAGTTTGGAGAATTCAAAAAGATAATAGGACTATCATGTGTGGGTGCAATAGCAACAATTTCATGTTTAACATAAGGAACTTTGGCAAGTTCATATCCATAAGCATAATTCATATTGGCATCTTGGCCACAAGCATGACAAGCATCATCAAAAAGAGATATTTCAAAAGAATCAACGGGATCATAGCAATTATCATAGCATTCATCCTTCGGTAAGCACGAAGGGAAATTAAACAATTTATGAGTTGAAGAGTTACTCTCATTATAAAGTGGGCACGGGTAGCTAATCCGCTCTTCCTCCTTTTGTTCTTTGATCTCCTCCTCATCTTTTTCATCCAATGAGCTCACAGTTTCATCAATTTCTTCTTCCATAGACTCCTGCAAAATATTAGTCTCTTCTTGGACAGCAGAGACTTTCTCAATAAGCGTATTAATATAGGAATTATATTCATAATTATCATCGCAATATTTTAATATAGATAAATTTTCAGGCCTATAAACATCATCATCATAAGCTTCATGCCTTTCAAACAAAGATTCAATTTCATAAGCACCCTTAAAAGCAACAAATTCTTCTATTTGTTCCACATCATAGTAATCATATATACCATTAGCATAAGAAGCTAAGGCTTCATTATCATTAAATTCACATGAAAAGGGAAGGTGTGGAGCCTTCATCCTAGAGCAACAAATATAATCATAACTCAAGCATAGTTGCCTATCATACCAATTCAATATATGAATTTGATCCCATAATAGTTTCCCTTTTTGGGTCAAGCGGTAATCCCTAAAGTATTGACGTTGATCCAACATTACTCCCATTACATAATTGAATGGGGTTTTCTTAGGATTATTAAAGTAGTACATAATATATTTCACATAACTAGCATTGAGGGTTTTAGGAGGTTCCCCATCTCCATGAGCAGAAAGTACACCTAATTTTTTGGTATTTCGTGTTCCATATCCATAACTAAAGATAAAGAACAACTAAGAATAGCAAATAAAAATTACTTAGTGATAAAGCAAACAAGCACACACGAGAATATTCACCCCACGCTATTGCTCCCCGGGAACGGCGCCAGAAAAAGGTCTTTATAACCCACAAGTATAGGGGGTCACAACAGTTTTTGATAAGTAAGAGTGTCGAACCCAAGGAGGACCTAAAGGCAGAACAAATATTCCCTCAAGTTCTATCGACCACCGATACAACTCTATGCACGCTTGATGTTCGCTTTACCTAGGACAAGTATGAAACTAGAAGTACTTTGTAGGTGTTGTTGGATAGGTTTGCAAGATAATAAAGATTACGTAAATAAAAAGTAGGGGCTGTTTAGGTAAAGAAACAATAAAGTAAATATAGCGAGTGTGGAAACAGTGGTGGTAGTAGTTGTGAAATTGCCCCTAAGCAATTGACTACTTTACTAGACCGATAGCAAGTATTATGTGGGAGAGGCCACTGCTAGCATGTCATCGCTGACTTGGAATTCTATGCACTTATGGTTGGAACTATTAGCAAGTGTCCGCAACTAGTAACGTTCATTAAGGTAAAACCCAACCATAGCATTAAGATATATTGGTCCCCCATCAATCCCGTATGCATCAATTTCTATGCTAGGTTTAAGCTTCTGTCACTCTTTCCCTCCAATACATAGTCCTATCAACATACAACTAAACCTATGGTGTGATCCACGCGCGCACTCATATGATGGGCACCAAAGGACAACAACATAACCACAAGAAAAATAAATCAATTATAGCAATTCATCAACCACTGATAGGACAACGAAAATCTACTCAGACATCATAGGATGGCAACACATCATTGGATAATAATATGAAGCATAAATCACCATGTTCAAGTAGAGGGTACAGCGGGTTGCGGGAGAGTGGACCGCTATTGTTAGAGGGGGGAAGGTGATGGAGATGTTGGTGAAGATGGCGGAGGTGTTGGTGTAGAACGCGGTGATGATGATGATGGCCACGGCAGCGTTCCGGCGCCACCGGAAGAGAAGGGGAGAGGGGGCCCCTTCGTGTTCTTCTTCCTTGACCTCCTCCCTAGACGGGAGAAGGGTTTCCCCTTTGGTCCTTGGCCTCCATGGCATGGGAGGGGCGAGAGCCCCTCCGAGGTTGGATCTGTCTCTCTGTCTCTCTCTGTTTCTGCGATCTCTTCTGCTGCCCTTGCACCATTTCGTATTTATATGGAGATCCGTAACTCCGATTGGACCGAAACCTTCACCGTGATTTTTTTTCCAAAAAATACCTTTCTTGCGGCTGAAGAAGGGCTTCAACCGCCTTATGGGTGGCCCACGAGGGTCAGGGGCGCGCCCCCCTGCCTCGTGGCCACCTCGGGCACCGTCTCACATGGATTTTTCTTCCGGAATTCTCCAAATATTCCAAAAATATTCTCCGTCCATTTTTATCCCGTTTGGATTCCGTTTGATATGGATATTCTGCGAAACATAAAACAGGAACTGGCACTAGGCACTGGATCAATATGTTAGTCCCAAAAATAATATAAAATTTTGCCAAAAGTATTTGAAAGTTGGAGAATATTGGCCTGGAACAATCAAAAATATAGATACGACGGAGAGGTATCAAGCGACAGCACGAATGTATTCACTCGAAGATAATGTCTTTTGCACATTGCGCCGCCACAATGCGGGGCCCCTCCAGGACATCTTCAAAATACCTCTCGGGCATGTGGTGCTCCTTGGTAGCGGGCGGTCCCTCGGTCACGATCTTGACGGCATTCATCTTCACCCACTACACCTTGACGCGAGCGAAGGCCATCCGCGCACCCCCGATGCAGACCAACCACTTGATGGCGTCCAGTCGGAGGTAGGCATTGACTAGCCGCTTCACGAGCCCAAAGTAGTTGCTAGGTAAACGTTCGGCAGGCCATAACCAGATTGTTAAATCCTTCATGGCTAGTTCGGCCACCCTATGCAGTTCGACCAACTGTTTTAGCTGGTCGCTAAAGGGCACCGGATGTTCTGGCGCAAGGTATTGCGACCAGTAAAGCTTCTCAGTCAACCTCCCCTCTTCGGCTCGAAAGAACTTTGCGGTGTTGGCTACACTGTGCGGCAAATCCGCAAACGCTCCTAGAGAACTCCAAATCCGGGTTAGTAAGAGATACCTCTTCTTCACATATTTTCTCTGCATAATGAAGGCCTTACGCGCCGCAATCTTCTTGGCCTCTTGAATCTCCTGGAGAGCGCCCTAGGCTTCAGCCCGAGCATCTTGTGCACTTTGGTGAGCCTTGGCGAGTTCGGTCTCTTGATCCGCAATATTGTGCTCCAAGGACTCGCATTTCTTCACGGTGTCCCGAAGCTCTTGCTGGACCTCATCTACCCTGGCCTCGTGCTTTTCGCGGAGGGTTTGTTCCTTGGCCACTCTCTCCTCGGCCTCGGCCAGCGCCTTCCTGAGGGTCTCTACCTCGGTCGCCGCTCCTACAAACACCATGTCACTATAGTCAACATAAATTATCAATCCTTTCTGATATACAACAGGCCATTACATACCTTGCTTATCCTCTAGCTATTTCCTTGCTTGGCCGAGCTCCTCCTCGGCCCACTCCAGCCTCTGCCTCAGTCCGGAGACTTCGGCAACATGAGAAGTCGCGGCTAGCAGCGACGCCTGCTTATTCACACAAACATATATGGTTAGTCTCCTGCAAAAAACTATTTGATCCTCTATCGGCTCTTCTTTTCGAACACCGGATAAAGTCTCAAGGGCTATTTTCTATATTGTGACTTTCTATACAATTACGTCGCTTACCTCAAAGCCTGTCAAAAGGCTGGCGCAGGCTTCAGCCAGTCCACTCTTGACGGACTGAACCCTCTCAATCACCGTACCCATAAGGGTACGGTGTTCTTCCATGATAGAAGCGCATTGCAACGCTTCCATTAAAGTACCCGGTGCCTCTGGATGGACAGAGGCCACCGAGGGTATAGGTGCACCTCCTTCTTTAGAAGGAGGCTGCCTGCCTGATTCCGAAGCCTTATGGGTCTCTGGAACAGTATTTGGCTGGGGGCCGAGTTAGATATGGCCCCCATCGCCTGTCTCCAGGGGGATCCGTTCCCCCAGGCTTCCGGCAGCCGAGGTTTCACCCTCCGGCGCCGCTTTGATGGCCCCTCGCACCTCTCCCTCGCCTGTGAAAGTCCTTCGGGACACTGCTTCGGTGTCATCTGTGGACCTGGGAGTGGTGGCCGTCGGCAGTGAATCACTATCCATGGCCTTCGGATCCAACGAACCCCTCGATGAGGATCGTTGGGAGTTGTCATGGGTGGACTGCAGTAAGGTCGATTCAAGGCATCAGAATCACGAAACAAGGGAGTCGGGCACATAAGTGCGCTAGAGCCTTCGAATACTTACGATCCGGCCGAGGGATTCTCCCTGGGCGCCACTCCGAGCTGTTGTCAGTGTCCAGCGCGATGTCATCCATGGGGGATGCTCTCCCCCTCTTGGACGCTTTGGCCTCCAGAAACATGGAGGACGGCCTTTTCTTCCTTCCACTCGCAGGGGGGTTTCTTTCTTCCTCCTCCTCGGCGTCGGTGGCGGGTGAGGACTAGGTCTCCGCTTCTTCGGACGTCATGTCCGAAGTTCCCTTGGGACGGACGCCGCCTCTGGCCCCCTTGGCCTTCTTCTCCGTCTCCTGGCAAGGCGCTGGAACTAGCATCTTCGTCAGAAGAGGAATTGTTGGGTCTTCGGGCAGCAGAGCCAGACTCTTGATTAGCTCCGCCTTCTTCGTCCAGCCCTGAAAAAGTAAAGACGGGGAAGCTTAGACAAGCCCGTTGAGTATGTAAGTAAATGATACACCTTGAAAACATGGGAAAACTTACTGGACTGGTGGGGTGGGTCAGGTTGTACCCACGGTCTTCGGTATACTTTGGCCATGTCTTATCGGCCTTGAAGAGCACCTTCCAAATAACTTCGTGCGTAACACCGAAGAAGTGTTGCAGGGTCTGGTGCTTAGCCGGATCGAATTCCCCCAAATGGTAGGTCCGGTTTTGGCATGGAAGCATCCGCCGAAAGAGCATCACCTGGATCACATTGAGAAGCTTGATGTTCTTGTCGACCATGCTCTTTCTACGTGTCTGCAGCACTATTAGCACATCCGACGAGGCCCAGTCTAGTCCCTTCTCTAGCCAGGAGGTGAGCCGCATGGGGGCCCCAGACCTGAACTCGGGAGCCTCAGCCCAGGTGGTGTCGCGGGGCTCTATGACATAGAACCATTGTTTTTGCCACCCCTTGACGGTCTCCACAAAGGTGCCCTTGGGCCATACGACGTTGAGCATCTTGCTCACCATGGCGCCTCCGCACTCTGCGTGTTGGCCGTCCACCACCTTCGGCTTCACATTGAATATCTTCAGCCACAAGCCGAAGTGGGGTGAGATGTGGAGGAAGGCCTCACACACGACAGTAAATGCTGAGATGTTGAGGAAGGAGTTGGGGGCCAGATCATGGAAATCCACCCCATAGTAGAACATAAGTCCGCAGACGAATGGGTGGAGTGGAAATGCCAGCCCACGAACGAGGTGAGGGATGAACACTACCCTCTCACGGGGCTTTGGGTAGGGATGATCTGTCCCTCGGCTAGAAGCTGGTGGGCGACCTCCTTGGCCAAATATCCGGCCTCCCGAGGCTGGGTGACGCCATTCTCCTTGACGGAGGAGACCATCCACTTGCCCTGCGCTCCGGATCCGGACATGACTGGAGTGCTTTTTGGAGTCAGAAAGGATGGAAGCTTGGGCGCTGGAGCTCGATAATGGATGGGCAGTGAGAGAGAGAAGGCGTGGGTGAAAGGGGGTGAGTCCTTATCCCTTTATAAAGGCAGCGAATATCAAGTGCACCCCCACTCACCTTAACATTCGCCTGTTTCCCAAGGGTCGCGGAGACGACACAGTTGGATTACGCATGCCCGTATTGATGAGGATCCCACAATAAGGGGACACGTTCTATTCTTTGACAAGACATGCTAGCAAAACCGCATCTCGAAATATGAAGTAGTAGGCCGAAAAACGGTTCGAAATAATGATCGGCTGGTGATGTGGTGTCACGCTACAAAAACTTGTCAGTAGATTGGACTCGTGAAATATTATACTCTCTGCAGTTGTGTGTGGTGCTTGTTTTGTAGAGCCGAACACGTTCTTTCTGTTCGAAGGCTGTTTTGGAGTATTCAGAGGAGGAACCCGCCTTGCAATACCGAAGACAATCTGTGCACCGGACACCTCGTCATTGAAGCCTGCTTCAAGGGCTACTGAGGGACTCCTGGACTAAGGGGTCCTTGGGCGTCCGGCCTGTTGGACATGGGCCGGACTGTTGGGCTATGAAGATACAGGACCAAAGATTCTCTCACCCATGTCCGGATGGGACTCTCCTTGGCATGGAAGGCAAGCTTGGCTTTCGGATATGAAGATTCCTTTCTCTATAACCGACTTTGTACAACCCTAGTCCCCTCCGGTGTCTATATAAACCAGAGGGTTTAGTCCATAGAGGCAATCATAATCATATAGGCTAGACTTCTAGGGTTTTAGCCATTATGATCTCATGGTAGATCAACTCTTGTAATACTCATATTTATCAAGATCAATCAAGCAGTAAGTAGGGTATTACCTGCATAAGAGGGCCCAAACCTGGGTAAACATCGTGTCCCCTGTCTCCTATTACCATCGACCTTAGACGCACAGTTCGGGACCCCCTACCCAAGATCCGCCGGTTTTGACACCGACAACCGTTCCCTTGAATTTTAAAGCGTTCCTAGACAAAGCTAAGTTGAAAGATGATGGTAGAAACTACACAGACTGGGTCCGTAACTTGAGGATTATCCCCATTGCTGCAAGAAGAATTATGTCCTTGTTGCACCGCTAGGTGAAAGGCCTGCTACAGGAGCAGATGCTGATGTTAAGAACGTCTGGCGAGCATGATCTGATGACTACTCGATTGTTCAGTGTACCATGCTTTACAGCTGAGAATCGAGACTTCAAAGACGTTTTGAATGTCATGGACCATATGAGATGTTCCAGAAATTGAAGTTAATATTTCAAGCAAATGCCAGAGCTGAGAGATATGAAGTCTCCAACAAGTTCTTTAACTGCAAGATGGAGGAGAACAGTTCTGTCAGTGAACACATACTCAAAATGTCTGGGTATCATAATCACTTGACTCAACTGGGGGTTAATCTTTCTAGATGATAGTGTTATTGACATAGTTCTTCAATCACTGCCACCAAGCTACAAAGGCTTCGTGATGAACTATAATATGCAAGGGATGGACAAGACAATTCCCGTGCTCTTCCTAATGCTAAAAGCTGCGGAACTAGAAACCAAGAAGGAGCATCAAGTGTTGATGGTTAAGAAGACCACTAGTTTCAAGAAAAAGGGCAAGGGAAAGAAGGGGAACTTCAAGAAAAATGGCAAGCAAGTTGCCACTCCCGGGAAGAAGCTGTAACACCCCGGATGTAACTTGCCATATTTGTACTCCAACTCTTGCCATTTTCGGCTCTAAGTTATGAGTTTCCCTTCGTGGTTGGGTTGTCTTCGTTTTGCATTTTATTCATGTCATGATTTGCATCATGTTGCTTGCGCATTGCACCGTGATTGATTGTTGGTCCTTTGCTTGTGTTCTTGCTTTGGGTAGAGCCGGGAGACGAGTACGTGATCGAGGAACCCACTGAGTACACTCACGAGGATCAAGCTTTCGTCAACTCTGAGAATTTTGCACGCAAAATGACCATACCCTCGTAATAACTTCTATCTTTGCTTGCTAGTTGTTTCGATCTATTGCTATGCCGCGATACCTACCACTTGCTATATCATGCCTCCCATATTGCCATGTCAAGCCTCTAACCCACCTTTCCTAGCAAACCGTTGTTTGGCTATGTTACCACTTTGCTTAGCCCCTCTTATAGCGTTGCTAGTCGCAGGTGAAGATGAAGTTTGTTCCATGTTGGAACATGGATATTGTTGCGATATCATTATTATACCTTGTTTACTTTAATGCACCTATATAATTGGTAAAGGGTGGAAGGCTTGGCCTTGTGCCTGGTGTTTTCTTCCACTCTTTCCGCCCTAGTTTCCGTCATACCAGTGTTATGTTCCTTGATTTTGCGTTCCTTACGCGGTTGGGTGTTATGGGAACCCATTGACAGTTCGCCTTGAATAAAACTCCTCCAGCAAGGCCCGACCTTGGTTTTACCATTTGCCTACCTACCACCATATACCTCCCCTTGGGTTCTGCAGACTCAAGGGTCATCTTATTTTAAACCCCCCTGGGTCAGTGCTCCTTTGAGTATTGGTCCGAACCTAGTAGACTGCGGGGCCACCTTGGGGCAACTTGAAGTTTGGTTTTACTCGTAGGATGTCTCCTCCAGTGTGCCCTGAGAACGAGATGCGTGCGACTCCTATCGGGATTTGTTTGCACATCGGGCGGCTTTGCTGGTCTTGTTTTACCATTGTCGAAATGTCTTGTAACCGGGATTCTGAGTCTAATCGGGTCTTCCTGGGAGATGGAATATCCTTCGTTGACTATGAGAGCTTGTGGTGGGCTAAGTTGGGACACCCCTGCAGGGTTTTGAACTTTTGAAAGCCATGCCCGCGGTTATGGGCAGATGGGAATTTGTTAATGTCCAGTTGTAGAGAACTTGACACTTAATCTAATTAACATGAATCAACCGCGTATGTAGCCGTGATGGTCTCTTTTCGGCGGAGTCCGGGAAGAGAACAAAGTCTCGTGTTATGCTTGAACGTAAGTAGCCTTAGGATCACTTCTTGATCATTATTAGCTTCTCGATCGTGCTTTGCTTCTCTTCTCGCTCTCTTTTTGCGTAAGTTAGCCACCATATATGCTAGTGCTTGCTGCAGCTCCATCTCACTACCCTTTTCCTACCTTTAAGCTTGAATAGTCTTGATCACGAGGGTGTGAGATTGCTGAGTCCTCGTGACTCACAGATACTTCCAAACAGATGCAGGTGCCGATGATGCCAGTGTAGGGGATGCTACCGAACTCAAGTGGGAGTTCGACGAGGATTCAGGCCATTACTATGTTTCTTTTCCGGATGATCAGTAGAGGAGCCCAGTTGGGGCGATTGGGGATCTAGCATTTGGGGTTGTCTTTCTTTATTTTGGTTCCATAGTTGGACCTTGATTGTATTCTAGATGATGTATGATATATTTATGTATTGTGTGAAGTGGCGATTGTAAGCCAACTCTTTATCCCTTCCTTATTCAGTACATGGGATGTGTAAAGATTACCCCTCTTGCGACATGCCAACCATGCGGTTATGCCTCTAAGTCGTGCCCCGACACGTGGGAGATATAGCCGCATCGTGGGTGTTACAAGTTGGTATCAGAGCCGACCCTTGCGGTTACACGGATGTTTGCGGATAGGTGTGCGGTCATGTTGTTCATGTCATTTGTGACCCGTCGTGGCACACAACATGACACATGTATCGGACTGGATGCACAGACGTTTGTGCCAAGAGGGAATGTTCATTTGGGCCGATGAGGACGTCGGTTCCTCTGAGTGGGGGTGTATGTGATAGCCTAGCTTATTAGGGATGATAGACTTCTCATATCAATAAGGAATTCCTTCTTTTTCGGGAGCCCATTCGGAAAGAACTCCAAAGTTAAGCATGCTCAGCTCGGAGTAGTTTCAGGATGGGTGACCGACCGGGAAGTTGCTCCCGGGTGCGCATGAGTGAGGACAAAGTGCACAGAAAAGACTAGTATTGATCTGTGGGGCCAGTCTAGATCCCACGAGGAGTAATGACCACTGGCAGGTGTGTCTGGGGTGTTACAAGCTGGACCTAAGCCTGAAACTGAGTGCTTCTACTACAAAGGGACTATTCACTGGAAGCGGAACTGCCCCAAGTATTTGGCGGATAAGAAGGATGGCAAAGTGAACAAATGTATATTTGATACACATGTTATTGATGTGTACCTTACTAATGCTCGTAGTAGTGCCTGGGTATTTGATACTTGTTCGGTTGCTCATATTTGTCACTCGAAACATGGGCTATGTATTAAAAGAAGATTGGCTAAAGACGAGGTGATGATGTGCGTCGAGAATTGTTCGAAGGTCGATGTGATCACCGTCGACGCGCTACCTCTACATCTATCTTCGGGATTAGTTTTAAACCTAAATAATTGTTATTTGGTGCCAGCGTTGTGTCGGGGATTGCTGATTCCACCAACACCTATGGGGACAGGGCCCCTTTCGGTTCGGTGAGGGCGGAGGCCACACAAAGAGTGGATCGAGGCGGTACATGTGAGCGGTTTTTACCCAGCTTCGGGCCGTACGGATGCGTAAAACCCTACTGCTGCTTGTTTGTGTATATTGAATCCTTGCTCAGGAGCGATGGACGCTATCAAACTGAGCGCGGGAGTGTTTCTGGTGCTTCCCAATGAGCCGAGCCGGTCGACCCCCCCCTCTAAGTTGCGCCTGGGCCTCCTTTTATACTTTCAAGGGGTCACCGACAGGTGGCAACGTAGACTAGAAGGGCAAAAATGGAAAAGGATGCGGTAGGTGCAGCTACCGCTACTGTGGATACAGTGCACCCTACCTAACTCTGACGGCAGGGGACAAGGGCATTAAATGCCTGTCTGAGTTGCTTAAACAGTGCAAAAGGTGACCGTTAGGAGCGCCACCATTTGCCACGATTGCCTTCTCTTCACCTCCGCTTGCCACCGCGCACCCCTAGCTGCACAGCCTCCTGCCACGTGTGCTTGGGAGAGTCCTAGAGCGACACGTTAGCAGGTGTGCTGGAGCGCGGGCACGAAGTGGGGGTTTCCCGCGGCAAGCTCCTTGCCGCGGTCATCGTCTTGTCGTGTTTGGGAGCTTGTTGCTCTCCGGGCCTTGCCGGGACGCAGGGCGCGTCGCGGCAAGCTTTCTTGGTATGCGTTGAGTGGCGTTCTCGGCAAGCTCCTCTTGCGGGGGTCTTGATCTTGTCGGGGCCTAGGTTGGCCTACCCGGCAAGCTCCTCTTGCCGGGGCCTTGGTTGGCCTTCCCGGCAAGCTCCTCTTGCCGGGGCCTTGGTTTGAGTACTTTGTTCTTGAATGGTCTTCAAGGGAGCCACGGAGGGTCTTGGCGGTCACCCGGCAAGCCTTTCCGCGGGGCGCTGCAACTGCCCGTGCACGAGTTCGGGATACTAGGGTACCCCTACTCTAGTACACCGACAGGAGCCCCCGGGCCTGGGCCATACACGGTGCCGAGAGCTGTTGGGCCAGACCCAAAACAGTGCACGGGCACGCGCGGCCTAGGTCACGCCGCATATCTCTCCGCTCCCACCGCGCACGCCGAGAACGGCACGCGTCAAACGCGGCGTCGTGGGAGAGATCGTGAGAGGTTGTTTATTTGGAAGGCCAAAACGTCCGCCCCGTCCCTCTTTATAAGCAGGGGAAACAGGGGCATTTCCTCCATCTTCGTCATTCGCTGTTGCAATCTCAGAAACCTCCGCCGCCCTCCTCTGCTTCCAAAGTCGAAAGAGAGCAGCGCTCCGCTCCCGTCGCCGCCGCCACTACCGGCGCCGTCGATCTCCCCCACCGCCTTCGCCATGGCTCCGAAGCCCGGAAAGGGGAAGGCGGCGAAAGCTGTGAAGTCGACCGAAGCGCAGCGGCTTGAGGCGCTGCGGAAAGAGCGGGCCACCTTCCTCCCCGAGCTCTCCACAAAGGATCTGAGGGAGTGGTACTATCTCTTCTGGTCGACGGAGACACGGGCGCATCCGCGCACAAAGGTACTCTCCGCCATCACATCACAAGAAGCTCCAGTTGGCGGGTACCCTTTCTTTCCCGTGTTCTTCTACTGTCGGCTCTGCCTGCCATTCTCTGATTTCTTCTGTGATATCATGAACACCTACGGGTTCCACCTCCTTGATTTTACCCCCAATGTCGTCTTGACCATGGCAGTTTTCGCCCATCTATGCGAAAACTTTGTCGGATTCCACCCCAACGTAGCTCTCTTCCGCCATTTCTTCATGCCCCGTGTCGAGAGAGGGGAAACCCCTGCCGGGGGGATCGCCTGGATCTCGCGAGCCGGCAAGAAGGAGACCTATCTGGAGGGGGAGCTCCGCAGCAAGTGGGATGAGTGGAGAGCAAACTGGTGCTGGGTTGTACAGGAGAACCTGCAGCCGTTCACCGCCCTGCGCCAAGCCCCAGCAGTGTGAGGCAATGATTGGAGCGCTCTGTCTGCGGACGATGACAAGTTGAAGATCGCCACCACCCGGATCTTGCGCCTCAGGCTTGCCGGGTTGGCTGTAGGGGCTGTCGGCGCAGATTTCCTCCGCCGCCGCATCGCCCCTCTGCAGGCGAAGGGGAGACCCGCCTGGGAATTTGGAGGCCCGGCGGACATCATGAGGTTGCGCCCAGGCCTCAACTTCAATTTCACCGTCATAGAATTGGACGGGATACTTAAGGAAATATTCAAGCACGACCTGTAGCATCCCGAGTGGTTCAGGTTGCCGACAGGCGTCGTGCCTCTGTGTAACAACTCCCCGCGCGACCGCATCTGTGCAATGATGCCGTTGTGTGATTCGCACGGGATCGCTCCAACTTGGCAAGAGCCCGCCGGCGACGTCGTGCAGCAGTTCTTCGATAGCCTAGTGGAGGTGGCGGTCAATGCTGGCGAGAAGAAGCTCCTCACCCGCGACACCACTGATCAAGAGATGGAGCGCATCGCCACCAGGGCGGAAGAGGCGGCGGCAGCCGTGGCCGCGGGTGAATTCGGGTTCACCGTGGAGGAAGCGGATGCGGCATCGGCGATGAGTCTTGCTGAGCGGGAGTGGCCCGAAGACGAAGAAGAGCTTGCCGCGCCCGATGCCGAGTTGAGTGAGCCCGCCGAGGGTGCGAGCGGCCCGCCATCTCCGGGGAGCTTGCCGGGAACAGGGCTCGGAACGCAGCCCCCAACGCAGCCAAGTAGGCGCCTCCGCAGGGTCGGCGACGTAGCAGGGCGGCAAGTGGGCCAACAGCCGCAGCGCCGCGCGACGCGCTCCGCCGCGGCAAGTACGGTTGCCGCGGGTGCGCCTCCTGCCATAGTGGCAACTGGAGCGGGGTCATCTCGGGCTGGCGCTGCAGTCCCCGCCAAGCGGCCAAGGGATCCCACCCCTCCACCTCGTCGCGCCGGGGGTGGGCCGAACTTCGACCTCTCCGCGCTCAGCTCCGACGAGGAGGAAGAGGAAGAAGAGTAAGATTCCCTTGATTGTTCTTGTAGTTCTTCAACTTGCTGATCTTGTCTTGCATCGGATCTGATCCACCCTGGGCTCTTCTTTTCAGGACTCTGGCCCAGAGGGCGGCAAAGAGGGCCAAGGCTCAGGTGGTGGTCATCGAGGACGAGCCCACTGCGACGACAGGAGGCGCGCCCGAGACCACCTTGCCGGATCCGGCCATCACTTCGCAGAGCAGCCCCCAGCGCAGCCCCCAGCGTAAGCATATGGTTTATTTTCTGCTTCTGGGTGCGCGTGGTTGCTCTTTTCCTTTGTTGACATCTGATCACTGGTTTGTTTGCGCAGGAGCAGAACAGCTTCATCAGGAGGGCATGGTGATCTCCTCCGACTCGTCGTCTGCTTCGACTACGCCGCCAAGGGCGGACTCCCCGGCAAGGGAGCGTCCTCCGATAAGGGAGGAGCCTCCAGCAAGGGAGGAGTCTCCGGCAAGGGACAACACTAACGATCCGCTGGTGGTGGAGGTCACGACGGCAGATCCTAGCACAGGTAGCCCTTCTTGCTCGAAACTTTCCTTGTAGTCTTCTGCTGATTTCTCTTCTCGGACACTTGTTTGATTTCTCCTTCTCCTCTGGTCGTCAGAACCACCCTCCACGGATCCGATGGAGACCGAGGCGGGCGGCGAGGAGGACGCGCGCGGCAATACTGATGATGCTGTGGCCACCGAAGAAGGAGCCGGCGCTGACATGCCCGCCGACGAAGAGGCCGCCAAGACTGCTGCCGAAGAAGCTGACGGGGGATCTGGCGATTGCACTGACGGCCCTGAGGCCGCAGGAGCGTCAGGCGCTGCACCGACCGCTGATCCCTCCGCCGCTGCCGCAGCGTCGGCTCCGAGGAGCCCCAGCCCGGCGCCTATCTGAAGGCTGGCGAGGGTATCTTCATCAAGCTCCCCTGGGCGTCGAGCTCCAGGGCGCCGATGGAAGGAGAAGCTCTGGATGGGGAGGTGCTTGCCTCCGCCGGGTTGTCAATCGTCGACGCGCCGGGAAGCAACAGTGAAGAGCCCGAGGAGGAGCGGCTGTTGCGGAGGCTGCTGGCGCTCTACCGCGCCCATCAAGTCAAGTTGGAGTCCCGGGAAGCGCTTGTCGCGAGGGCGAGCATGTACATAGAGAAGCGGGCGGAGGAGCTCCGGGGTCTTCGCCAAGAAACTCTCCGGGCCTTGGCGGAGGAGCGGGAGAAGCTTGCTGAGGAGCAGAAGGCCTTCCTCCTCGAGAAGGCCGAAGCTGAAGAGCAGCAGCGGCTCACCGGCGAGAAGCTGTACGCGTGAGAAGGCGAGCTGACTCAGCGGAAAGTGAACCTCGACAACCACGAAGAGGAGCTTGCCGCGCGCGAACGGGCACTTGGCGGGACGCTCCAAGAGGCAAAGGATGCGGCTGCGGCTGCCGAGGCCGCCAAGAAAGAATTGGAGGCAAATGTGGCGCAGCTAGAAGCTGATCTGAAGGTTGGTGGCGAAGAGCTTGCCGGCCTCAAGCTAGAGCGCGAGAAGGACGCCCTTGCCCACGGTGAGCTGCAGGGCCAACTCGCCGAGAGGGGCAAGGAATTGAGCGCCGCCAAGGATTCCAACGCCGATCTGACGCTGAAGCTGGCCACCTTGACGGAGACGTTGGACAGCGCCAGGAAACGGGAGGCAGACTTGAAGAAGGACATCGAGGCCAACGAGGCGCTGCTAGCGAGGGCCGCTGAAACCCAGAATCTTCTCAGAGATACTGTGGAGCTCTGGACGGAGGGCCTCGTGAACATTGCTGCAGTCATCGAAGAGGATCTGGTGCAATTGGGGGTGGAAGGCTTAGGGTACTCCTCCGACGAGAACCTCCAACCCAGCGCCAAGCTCACTCTGTTCTTCAAAGGCGTGGCGGCGGCGCTCCAGCAACTCCGGGAACGGATCCCAAAGCAGTTGGCCGATGAGTCACGCTCGATTTGTGCCGGAGTTCTGGAGAAGGTGCTGGTGAAGGTGGCCTTCCGCAATCCGGGCCTCAACCTCACCAACGTCCTCAAGAGGCTGCCGGCGGACGCTGATCTTGACGCACTTAAGGCCCTCATCGCACCCATTGTGGACAGGGTGAACGAGGTCTAAAGGGTTGACGGCGGTCGCGTAGATTAGGCCGTCCGTTTTCTTCTTCTCTTGTCATTGCCAGTCATGTCATAAGAACACTTTATTAGAGGCGCGACAAGTTATTTTCGTAATATAACTCTATCTTAGGCAAAAAAGTGTTGTGTTACTTCCTTTACTCGACTCTTGGCTTTGTATGGTTCTGCCCTACGCTTTCTAGGGAAACTTGCCGGCGCAGGCACCCTTGCCGCGAGCGCCAAGTGCGGAACTTCAGCAGCCTGCTGGCGGGGTCGCTACCGACAAGCAACCTTGTCGCAACTAGTTGCAGCTCACTTAAGTTGTTGAGCGGACTCGAAACAAAGTAAGGGCGCTAGCGGCTCACTTAAGTTGCTGAGCGGACTCGAAGCAAAGTAAGGGCGCTAGCAGCTCAGTTAAGTTGTTGAGCGGACTCGAAACAAAGTAAAGGCGCAACTAGCTACGAGTTGGTTCCTCCGCGCACAGGTTTTCCATACAAAGCCCGGTCGTTCAAGGAAAATAACTCAAAAACTTAAAAAACTGATTGCTCAAGCTTTAGCAACTTAGCTTTTCTGTCGTCTGCTTCCCGGCAAGGAGAAACTTTCTTGAACGGCCTGGTCCACACCATTATCTTCTCCTTCCCCCACCCCCGATAAACCTTGTGAGGCGAGGGAACCTTCCTTCTTTTGAGAAAGAAATAGAGAAATAAAGTAATGATATGGAGCCTTGGGCTCGCTATCGCTTACCGGGGTCTAGTGCTGCACAAAGTGTCAGATAACATATGCGAAATAGGATTATAGCCTAAAAAACTAACAAGATGTGCGGGGCACATGAGCTTTACTGGTGCACGGGGTCTGCGCCCGGCTTTGTACAAAGGATTACATGCAACAGCGGCAAGACTTGTACAAAAGGTGGTTCCCGGAAAAGCTTCCGGCAACTGCGCCTTACGGGTAAAACTTATGAAGATGTTCAATGTTCCAGGAGTTGCTCACCGGAATGCCATCTTCGGTCTCAAGGCGGACAGCGCCGGGCCTAGTGACTCGTTTCACCCGATAAGGGCCTTCCCACTTCGGCGTCAACTTGTTGGAATTCTTGGCGGACTGAACATGCCGAAGAACAAGGTTGCCTTCCTCGAAGCTCCTGGCTTTAACTTTGCGGCTATGGTAGCGACGCAAAGCTAGCTGGTAGCGAGCGGCACGCACAGCAGCCTGGAGACGGTCTTCCTCGAGGAGCAGCGCGTTATCTTTTCGCAGCTGCTCTTGCTCGAGCTCATCATAAGCGAGCACTCGAGGCGACCCGTAAACGAGCTCCGTGGGGAGAACTGCCTCTGCTCCATAGACTAGAGCAAAGGGTGTCTAGCCAGTGGCTCGATTTGGCGTCGTTCTGATCGACCAAAGAACCACCGGCAGCTCCTCGATCCAGTTTCTTCCGCACTTGTGCAGCCTGTCGAATGTTCTGGTCTTGAGGCCTCGCAGCACTTCAGCATTTGCCCGCTCCGCTTGACCGTTGCTTCTCGGGTGAGCAACAAAAGCGAAGAAGATCTTGGCGCCAAGATCTTGGACGTACTGCATGAAGGTGCGGCTCGTAAATTGAGTGTCGTTGTCGGTGATGACCCTGTTAGGGATCCCGAAACGGCAAACAATCGACCTGAAGAACTTGACTGCTGACTGTGCTGTCACCTTCCTCACTGGTTCCACTTCCGGCCACTTTGTGAACTAGTCGGTTGCAACGTACAAGAACTCAAAGCCCCCGACAGCTCGGGGGAAGGGGCCGAGGATGTGGAGCCCCCAGACCGAAAATGGCCAGGATAAAGGGATCGTCTGGAGAGCTTGAGCTGGTTGGTGTATCTGTTTGGAATGGAACTGGCATGCTTCACACTTAGTTACTTGTGCAGTTGCATCCTGGAGGGCTGTCGGCCAGAAGAAGCCTTGTCGGAATGCTTTTCCGGCAAGTGCTCTTGCGCCAATGTGGTGACCACATATGCCTCCATGTATCTCTGCCAACAGCTGTTGTCCATCTTCCCGGCGAATACACTTCAATTTCACACCATTGAGTCTTATTCTGTACAGTGTGTTGTCGACAAACTTGTACATACTTGACTGTCGGGCTACTCTTTCTGCTTCTTCTTGCTCTTCGGGAAGCTCTCCTATCTGAAGGAAACGGACAATCTGCTGCGCCTCATGCTGGAGCTTGTGGCTCGACAACAAGGACTAAAGGCGTATCTGTTGCTGCGGGAACATCCGCTTCTACGGCAAGAACCTGCGGTTCGGCCGGAGCGTGATATTCCCCGGCAAGCTTGCCGGAGCAAAACTTGTCGGGAGCGTTTGCTTCAACGGAACAAACCAAGAGGTTCGCCGGAGCAGACTGCTCCTCAGCACTCTTGGCGTCGATCTTGGGGACCTTCTTGGCGGCGGCTTCGGGAAGCTCTGCCGGAAAGTAGTCACCAGAAACCAACTTCCTCTTCTTATTCTGTCCAGTTGATGGTGTCATGGATGGTTGAGTCAGCTTGAGCACAAAGATCCCTGGTTCCACAGGTAACTTTAGTGCAGCGCACTTTGACAGGCCATCAGCAATGTCGTTCTGAGCTCGTGGAACATGTTCCATTTGCAGGCCGTCAAAGTGTTCTTCTAGCTTTCTCACTTCATCAACATAAGCTTCCATCAAAGGACTCTGGTAGTTCTTGTTCACTTGGCGGATGACAAGCTGCGAGTCACCCCTTACAATGAGTTTCTTGATCCCAAGGTCGGCTGCGATTCGGAGGCCGGCAAGCAAACCCTCATACTCTGCAGTATTGTTCGTTGCTTGCTCCTTGGGAAAGTGCATCTGGACTACATACTTGAGGTGCTCTCCGGTGGGTGCGATAAGCAGCACGCCAGCACCGGCGCCTTGCAGCGAGAAGGCACCATCAAAGTACATCAGCCACTCTTTGCATGTCTCCTTGACGGGGATGCTCGTCTCTGGAATTTCTTCGTCTGGGGTTGGCGTCCACTCTGCTATGAACTCTGCCAATGCCCTGCTTTGGATCGTTGCAGTGCTCTCAAACTTGAGGCCAAAGGTTGACAGTTCCAATGCCCACTCGACAATCCTGCCTGTTGCTTCTGGATTCTGCAGTATCCTCTTCAGCGGAAAGCGAGTGACAACTGTGATCTCGTGTGCCTGGAAGTAATGGCGCAGCTTTCTCGAGGCCATGAGAAGGCCGAAAAGCAATTTTTGCACACCAGAGTACCTCGACCTAGCCCCCTGGAGAAGGGAGCTGACAAAGTAAACTGGGCGCTGCACCATCTTCTTCTGCACCTCCTTGCACGTCTGCGCAGATTCATCTTTGTCGGGACCAGAGCTTGTCGGAGAAGCCCCCTGCTTGTCACTGGATTCACTAGTCGCGGTCGCTGGCTCATCATCCGCCTCCCTCTCCGCTACTAACGCAGCACTAACCACTTGATTGGTTGCCGCTAGGTACAGCAGCAACTTCTCTTGTGGCTTAGGTGCGACAAGTATTGGAGTGGAGGACAGGTACCTCTTCAAGTCCTGCAGCGCGGCCTCCGCTTCCGGAGTCCATTTCATTGGACCTGCCTTTTTCAATATTTTGAAGAATGGCAGGGCGCGCTCAGCAGACTTAGAGATAAACTTGCTGAGAGCAGCCACGCAACCGGCAAGCCTTCGCACATCCTTGACGCGCTTCGGTGCTTCAATCTGCTCGATGCCCTTGATCTTGTCGGGGTTGGCTTCAATTCCCCGCCGAGACACAAAGAACCCGAGAAGCTTGCCAGAAGGGACTCCAAACACGCACTTCTCGGGGTTGAGCTTGAGGTTGATCTTGCGCAGATTTGCAAAAGTTTCTTCTAAATCTTGGATCAGGGTAGCCTTGTCCTTGCTCTTGACCACTATATCATCCATGTAGGCTTCCACATTTCTGTGTATCTATGTCTCAAAAGCGACATGGACTACCCTTGCAAATGTTGAACCAGCATTCTTCAACCCAAAGGGCATCCGTATAAAACAGTATGTGCCGCAAGGGGTGATAAATGCGGTTTTTTCCTCATCCTCTTCTGCCATGAAGATTTGATGGTATCCTGAGTATGCATCAAGAAATGAAAGCAAATCACATCCAGCTGTGGAGTGAACAATCTGGTCAATGCGCGGCAAGGGAAATGGATCTTTGGGACAAGCTTTATTGACATCAGTGAAGTCAATACAAAGTCTCCATTTTCCGTTAGCCTTGTGCACGACTACATGATTGGCCAACCACGTGGGATGAAGCACTCCTCTGACAAGGCCTGCTGCTTCCAACTTCTTGATTTCTTGTGCAATGAACTCTTGGCGCTCCACTGCTTGCTTCCTGACTCTCTGCTTGACGGGCCGCGCATGAGGACAGACGGCAAGGTGGTGCTCGATTACCTTCCTGGGAACACCGGGGATATCAGACAGTTGCCATGCAAACACGTCGACATTCGCCCGTAGGAAAGCAACGAGCGAGCTTTCCTATCTGGGGTCAAGCGTGGCACTGATGGTGAAGGTACCACCAGTACCGTCCTCCTTGGCGGACACCTTCTTAGTCTCAGGTGGAGCTGCCATCGTCTTCTTGCACTTGCCGGTGGAGCTCGATGGTGCGTCCTCGACAGTAGCGCAGCACTCCGAAGAGGTGCGCTTGCCGGAGTGGGCATCAGAGCTCTTGCCGGACTTGGTCTTCTTCTTCCCCCCGGGAGCTTCAGCGGCAAGTGTGTTGTGACCAGCTGCGGCTGCTGCTTCCTGGTAGATCTTGTCGGCGCAGATAAGGGCATCCTTCTTGTCGCCGGGGATAGAGATGACACTTATTGGACCTGGCATCTTGAGCATGTTGTATGCATAGTGAGAGGCTTCCATAAACTTGGCGAGTGCTGGACGGCCAAGGATCCCATTGTAGGGTAATGGAAAATCGGCAACGTCAAATGTGACCCTCTCAGTTCTGAAGTTCATCTCGCTGCCAAATGTGACCGGCAGCGTGATCTTTCCCTTCGGCTTGCTTCTTCCCGGGCTGATTCCTTGGAATGTGCCGGTCTCCTCGAGCTCGCTGTCAGGGATCTGGAGTTTCTGAAGGACCGCGGAGGAGATCAGATTCAAGCCGGCCCCGCCGTCAACTAGCATCTTCGTGACCTTGAGGTTGCGGATAGTTGGTGAAACCAACATCGGCAAGCACCCGACCGCAGTTACGCGATCAGGGTGATCCTCAATGTCGAAGATGATAGGCGTGCTGGACCATTTCAGAGGCTTGCGTGACTCTATGGATGGCTCTGCTGCATTCACTTCCCGCATCCACTGCTTGAGTTGGCGGTGCGAATTATACAGAGAAGCACCACCGTCAACGCACAGGACCTCTGTGGCTTTCTGAAATTCCTGCTCATCGGCCTCGTCATCATCCATGTCTTCATCATCGTCGTCATCTTCATCCTTGTCGCGGACGCGGGGAGGTCTGTCTCCTTGCCGCTGCTTGGCCTTGCCGTGGCGTCCTCCTCGGCCGAGACGTTTCTTGCCGGATCCACCAGCACCTTCCTGGGCCTTCTCCTTGTCGCGTCGCTTGTATTCAGCTTTCTGTTGCTCAACAAGCTGTTCGACTTTCTTGCAGTTCTGGAGATCGTGACCCCTGGTGCGGTGGATCTTACAATACTTCTTGCCGGAGCCGTCCTGCTTGTCGGCGGCCGCCACAGGCTGGGCCTACTTGTCGGAGCCACCAGCTTTAGCTTCCTTGGCGCCACCTCCGTTGCTGGTCTGCTCGACAGCTAGCACTTCCTTGCCCTTTTTCATTCTGTTGTTCCGCCGCCGGCCTTTCCTTGTCGGGGCGGCATCCTCACTGTCAGATCCTCCTGCTCCTGTATCCTCTACGGGGAGCCTCCTCCCCTCTTCAGCGCGTGCACACTTGTCGGCCAGGGCGTAAAGGTCGCTGACGTCTCTGATCTTACACATCGCCATCTCCTCCCTCATCCTTTGGTTTCGCACGTTCTGATGGAACGCGCTAATGATCGCGGCGGGGTGGACGTCTGGGATGTTGTGCTGTACACGGCTGAATCTCTGAATGTACTTGCGCAGTGGCTCTCCTTCCTTCTGGGCGAGCAGATGAAGATCGCTCTCTTGGCCATGTGTTTTGTGGCCGCCTGTAAAGGCGCTGACAAACTGATGGCACAGATCAGCCCAGGAGGATATGGAGTTGTCTGGCAAGTGCATGAGCCAGGATCTGACATTGGGCTTGAGTACCAGTGGGAAGTAGTTGGCAAGGATCTTGTCGTCCCGTCCCCCGGCAGCCTGCACCGCGATGGTGTAGATGCTGAGAAACTCCGACGGATGCGTCTTGCCGTCGTACTTCTCTGGTACGTCTGGTTTGAAATTCTTTGTGCTGGGCCACTGGACTTGCCGCAGCTCACGGGTGAACGCAGGACAACCTACCGCGTACGGCAGATCACCTGGTTCCCCTGGCGCATGCATGTCAACAGAGGGCCCAGCGCGCTTATTGGATTGATGTCGCGCATCTCTTCGGCACTCGATGCGGGTTCGAGCGTCTTCTTGCGGTCGTTCATGGAGAACTTGGCGCTGGTCGCGACGAGCTCGTGGGTCCGACGACGCGGTGGAGCCGCTGTCGGGGTGGACCCGGCGAGTCGGCGACTTTGGCCTTCGTAGTGGAGAGTGCATGGAAGTCGCACCTCCCCCGGTCTTGTTGCCATCGGCTCGCGTCCGGCTGTCCTGCCGCGACAGCGAGGTGCTTGGTTGCCGTGCAGTGTCGCCGTTGGCAAAACCGATGAGGCTCTGGATAGTGGCCCTCCATTCGTCGGTCTTGTCCGCCGCCGGAGGGTAATCTAGGAGTAGCTGGGCCCGCGCCAAGGCTTCCGCCGGCGTGGTGGGCGGCAGAGATGAACGGTGCGAGGAGCGGGACATGCTCGGACTCCTAACCAAGTTAGAAGGAGCAGTGTCCCGTCCAGGGGACCGCACCTCGCTGGGGCCAGCATGCTGGCGTGCATGCTGGTCTTGAACGCCACGCGAACCACCAGCTTGATCTTGCGCCAGCGGACGTATGGCGCTGCGAACGCCATGACGCTGCTGGTCCCGCGCCTCCTGAGAGGGGCGTGGTGCGCGCATGGACGCCGAGGTCTGTGCCGCCTTGTCCTTGGACTTGGCCGCACTGAGAGCTCCCTCGTCGACGCCCATTCTTCCGCCGGCGTCCACTCCACCACCCGTTTGCTCCGGAGGTGGTGAAAGCGACGCAGACGGAACAGCTACCTCCGAATCCTTCTTCTTCGGTGGCATGTCGATGAAGACGATGAAGATTTAGCTTGCATGCACGCCGGATCGGGTTCGCACAATCTCGATGCCCCCTACCTGGCGCGCAAGAGATGTCGGGGATTGCTGATTCCACCAACACCTATGGGGACAGGGCCCCTTTCGGTTCGGTGAGGGCGGAGGCCGCATAAAGAGCGGATCGAGGCGGTACACGCGAGCGGTTTTTACCCAGCTTCGGGCCGCACGGATGCGTAAAACCCTACTGCTGCTTGTTTGTGTATATTGAATCCTTGCTCAGGAGCGATGGACGCTATCAGACTGAGCGTGGGAGTGTTTCTGGTGCTTCCCAATGAGCCAAGCCGGCCGACCCCCCCTCTACGTTGCGCCTGGGCCTCCTTTTATACTTTCAAGGGGTCACCGACAGGTGGCAACGTAGACTAGAAGGGCAAAAATGGAAAAGGATGCGGTAGGTGCAGCTACCGCTACTGTGGATACAGTGCACCCTACCTAACTCTGACGGCAGGGGACAAGGGCATTAAATGCCTGTCTGAGTTGCTTAAACAGTGCAAAAGGTGACCGTTAGGAGCGCCACTGTTTGCCACGATTGCCTTCTCTTCACCTCCGCTTGCCACCGCGCACCCCTAGCTGCACAGCCTCCTGCCACGTGTGCTTGGGGGAGTCCAAGAGCGACACATTAGCAGGTGTGCTGGAGCGCGGGCACGAAGTGGGGGTTTCCCGCGGCAAGCTCCTTGCCGCGGTCGTCGTCTTGTCGTGTTTGGGAGCTTGTTGCTCTCCGGGCCTTGCCGGGATGCAGGGCGCGTCACGGCAAGCTTTCTTGGTATGCCTTGAGTGGCCTTCCCGGCAAGCTCCTCTTGCCGGGGTCTTGATCTTGTCGGGGTCTGGGTTGGCCTTCCCGGCAAGCTCCTCTTGCCGGGGCCTTGGTTGGCCTTCCCGGCAAGCTCCTCTTGCCGGGGCCTTGGTTTGAGTACTTTGTTCTTGAATGGTCTTCAAGGGAGCCACGGAGGGTCTTGGCGATCACCCGGCAAGCCTTGCCGCGGGGCGCTGCAACTGCCCGTGCACGAGTTCGGGATACTAGGGTACCCCTACTCTAGTACACCGACACGTTGAGCATGAACATTATATCTGGATCTTGTTTAGTGCGAGACAATTATTCAATTAAATCAGAGAATAATGATTGTTCTATTTACATGAGTAATATCTTTTATGGGCAAGCACCCTTTAAGAGTGGTCTATTTTTGTTGAATCTCGATTGTGGTGATACAAATATTCATAATATTGATGCCAAAAGATTCAAAGTTGATAATGATAGTGCAACATATTTGTGGCATTGCCGTTTAGGTCATATTGGTGTAAAGCGCATGAAGAACCTCCATAAAGATGGGCTTTCGGAATCACTTGATTATGAATCATTTGATACTTGCGAACCATGCCTCAGGGGCAAGATGACTAAAACTCTGTTCTCAGTAACGATGGAGCGAGGTAATGACTTATTGTAAACATTTGAAATATTCAAAGAATTTCACACTGAAGTGGAGAATCATCGTAACAAGAAAACAAAGTTTCTACAATGTGATCGCGAAGGCGAATATTTGAGTTAAAAGTTTGGACTTCATTTAAAACAATTTAGAATAATTTCACAACTCACGCAACCTGGAACAGCACATCGTAATGGTGTGTCCGTACGACGTAACCATACTTTATTAGATATGGTGCGATTAGAAACAACTGCATTCATGTCAAATAGGGCACCGTCTAAATCCGTTGAGACGATAGCGTATGAACTGTGGTTTGGAAAGAAACCTAATCTGTCGTTTCTTAAAATTTGGTGTTGCAACACTTATGTCAAAAGGCTTCAGCCTGATAAGCTCGAACCCAAATCGGAGAAGTGTGTCTTCATAGGATACCTTATACCACATAACCGAAGGCAAGATCTTTGTTGCCAAGAATGGAAACTTTCTAGAGAAGGAGTTTCTCTCAAAAGAAGCGAGAAGGAGGAAAGTAGAACTTGATGAGGTAATTGTACCTTCTCTCGAATTGGAACGTACCTCTTCACAGAAAACCGTTCTCGTGATGCCTACACAAACTTGAGAGGAAGCTAATGATAATGATCATGAAACTTTAGATAAAGTTACTACTGAACCTCATAGGTTAACCAGAGCACGATCTGAATCAGAGTGGTATGGTAATCCTGTTCTGGAAGTCATGTTACTTGACCATGATGAACCTACGAACTATGAAGAAACTATGATGAGTCCAGATTCCGATAAGTGGCTTGAGGCCATGAAATCTGAGATAGGATCCATGTATGGGAACAAAGTATGGACTTTGGTGCACTTCCCTTATGATCGGCAAGCCATAGAGAATAAATGGATCTTCAAGAAGAAGACTAACATTGATGGTAATGTTACTGTCTACAAAGCTTGACTTGTCGCAAAAGGTTTTCGACAACTTCAAGGAGTTGACTACGATGAGACTTTCTTACCCGTAGCGATGCTTAAGTCTGTCTGAATCATGTTAGCAATTTCCGCATTTTATGATTATGAAATCTGGCAAATGGATGTCAAAACTGGATTTCTTATGGATTTCTTAAAGAAGAGTTATGTATGATGCAACCAGAAGGTTTTGTCGACCCTAAAGGTGCTAACAAAGTATGCAACCTCCAGCGATCCATCTATGGACTGGTGCAAGCATCTCGGAGTTGGAATAGACACTTTCATAAAGTGATCAAGGCATATGGTTTTATACAGACTTCCGGAGAAGCCTGTATTTACAAGAAAGTGAGTGGGAGCTCTTTAGCATTTCTAATATTATATGTGGATGACATATTATTGATTGGAAATGATGTAGAATTTTTGCATAGCATAAAAGGATACTTGAATAATAGTATTTCAATGAAAGACCTCGGTGAAGCTGCTCATATATTGGGCATCAAGATATATAGAGATAGATCAAGACGCTTAATAGGACTTTCACAAAGCACATACCTTGATAAAGTTTTGAAGAAGTTCAAAATGGATCAGTCAAAGAAAGGGTTCTTGCCTGTGTTGCAAGGTGTGATGTTGAGTTAGACTCAATGCCCGACCACTACAGAAGATAGAGAGAAAATGAAAGTCATTCCCTATGCTTCAGCCATAGGTTCTATCATGTATGCTATGTTGTGTACCAGACCTAATGTGTGCCTTGCCATAAGTCTGGCAGGGAGGTACCAAAGTAATACATGAGTCGATCACTGGACGGCGGTCAAGAACATCCTGAGGTACCTGAAAAGGACTAAGGATATGTTTCTCATTTATGGAGGTGACAAAGAGCTTGTCATAAATGGTTACGTCGATGCTAGCTTTGACACTGATACGGAAGACTCTAAGTCACAAACCGGATACATATTTATATTGAATGGTGGAGCTGTCAGTTGGTGCAGTTCCAAGCAGAGCGTCATGGCAGGATCTACGTGTGAAGCGAAGTACATAGTAGCTTCGGAATCGGCAAATCAAGGAGTTCATATCCGATCTAGGTGTAATACCTAGTGCATCGGGTCCAATGAAAATCTTTTGTGATAATACTGGAGCAATTTCCTTAGCGAAGGAATCCAGATTTCACAAAAGAACCAAACACATCAAGAGATGCTTCAACTCCATCTGTGATCAAGTCAAGGAGGGAGACATAGAGATTTGCAAAATGCATACAGATTTGAATGTAGCAGACCCATTGACTCAGCCTCTTCAACGAGCAAAACATGATCAGCACCAAGACTCCATGGGTGTTAGAATCATTACAATGTAATCTAGATTATTGACACTAGTGCAAGTGGGAGACTAAAGGAAATATGCCCTAGAGGCAATAATAAAGTTGTTATTTTATAATTCCTTATTCATGATAAATGTCTATTATTCATGCTATAATTTTATTGGTCAGAAACCTTAATACATGTCTAAATACGTAGACAAACACTATGTCCCTCGTGAGCCTCTACTTGACTAGCTCGTTGGTCAAAGATGGTTAAGGTTTCTTAACCATGGACATAAGTTGTCATTTGATAACGGGATCACATCATTAGGAGAATGATGTGATGGGCAAGACCCATCCGTTAGCTTAGCATAATGATTGTTCAGTTTTATTCCTATTGCTTTCTTCATGTCAAATACATATTCCTTTGACTATGAGATTATGCAACTCCCGGATACTGGAGGAATACCTTGTGTGCTATCAAACATCACGACGTAATGGGGTGATTGTAAAGATGCTCTATAGGTATTTCCAAAGGTGTTTGTTGGGTTGGCATAGATCGAGATTAGGATTTGTCACTCCGAGTATCAGAGAGGTATCTCAAGGCCCTCTTGGTAATGCACATCATAAGAAGTTTTGCAAGCAAAGTGACTAATGAGTTAGTTGTCAGCGTCCTGGGAATGGGGGTACCCAGACTTTCCTTCCTACGGCCCAAGGAGTGGCTCCTCCAACAGCCTGGTACGGCCCATCTTCATCAACCAACACTCAAAGGCCTTCGCGAGGGGCCAAGCCTCGCGAGGCGGACGACACAAGACCTCCTCAAGGGTAGCCTCACTAGGCTGGCTCTCGAGGAGCGAAGAGATCTAGGCGAGGGGTACCTTGTGAGGATTTCGTGACATGAACCATGATGACCAAGGCTAGGTGCGCACCAGCGGGCGCAGAGTGCCACTTTCCTCTTTGGTGCTAAAGAGGCAAGCGCAGGCGAGGAATCCTGAGGCATCAAGCAAAGGTTTCCATATTGGTGCAATGAGACCAAGACCAGCAGGATGGCAAGAAGGAGGTCATCACGGAGCCCACGATGGCATCACCACCAGAGCCTTTGGCAGGCGAAGACCACCTTTTGTCAGGATAACCTATACTTGTTCTCCCCCTTCAAATTGGACTTTGTGGGATCCCTTCCCGCCTGATATTTGGGAGGAGGACCCGGGCCTCTATAAATAGGGCTAGCCACCACCGTAGTCAGGATCGGCTCATCTGGAGACGGATCATTCAGATCATCCCCAACCACACAAGCTCATCAAGCTCAAGAACACCTCTCCTCAGGAGGTTGTTCTTCCCTTGTACTTGTTCATCCCCAGTCTACAAGGCAATCCACCACACCACACTGGAGTAGGGTATTACACTACAACGGTGGCCCAAACCAGTATAAACCCTTGTGTCCTTTGTTCCTTGGGTTCGGTGAGCTAGGCTTTGAGATCTTTGCGAGAGCGTGAGCTAGGGGGAGAAATATCTTTGTGCGCACCCCAGTTTTCGAACCTCAAGGGTTTGCCGGAACCCGTAATCCGACATTTGGCGCGCCAGGAAGGGGGTGTGCCGAGGTTTTCTTCCCCATCGACCGACCTGTCATCGCCTTACGTCTCCGATGTCTGACGATCCAAGGACCCAGGCCGACTGCTAGGCGGCTCGGCCAAATCGAGTACCTCCATCCACTCCAGAAGACCGCAACTTCGTGCTCCAGGTAGCCCGCGTGCTGCCCAACGCACGAGGGCATGGGCAGCGCGAATCGATGTCCATCGCCCTCATGCTGCGGCATGCGCGGGCCGCCGCAAGCTACGTAGCAACAACGGCGCCACACACCCGACGGGAACAGGCGAACATGCGAGCAGCGCTCGTGGTGGCGCGTGAGATGATGCGGTGCCTGCTGATGGAGAGCAGTCACGACGCATTGCTAGAACGCGTCGCCGAGCAGTTGGATGCTACAGCCAGGGGTACACCGCCTTTATGCTCCCTACTTACGTCTCAAGTTGTGGCCAGGTGACACGACGGGCCACGTTGTTCCCGCGTACACCCAGGTGCACCAGGAGGGCTCGCCAGCGTTAGCACGACCGGCGGTACCGGACAACAGGCCTCGCCCTTGCCTCCCCCGGGTGGCGTAGGTGCGAGCGTTGCTCTTCACGGTCCCAATCGAGCGCCACCCCACAACCACTATGAAGGTATGCTGGGCTCGGCGGTGTTGGGCACAGGGCACCTCGGCGGAGGTTCCGGCAAGGCAGCTCAGGAAGCCTATGTGCCCCACATGGTGGATCAGGAGTACACCCTAGAGGACGACCCCTTCATGTTCCACAGGCCGGGCTGGGAAGAAGAGATGCTGGATGCCGAGGCCTTCCCGCCTAATATTTGGGGAGAGGACACGGGCCTCTATAAATAGGGCTAGCCACCACCGTAGTCAGGATCGGCTCATCTGGAGACGGATCATTAAGATCATCCCCAACCACACAAGCTCATCGAGCTCAAAAACACCTCTCGTCAGGAGGTTGTTCTTCCCTTGTACTTGTTCATCCCCAGTCTACAAGGAAATCCACCACACCACACTGGAGTAGGGTATTACACCGCAACGGTGCCCCGAACCAGTATAAACCCTTGTGTCCTTTGTTCCTTGGGTTCAGTGAGCTAGGCTTTGAGATCTTTGTGAGAGCGTGAGCTAGGGGGAGAATGATTTTCATGCGCACCCAAGTGTTCGAACCTCAAGGGTTTGCCGGAACCTGTAATCCGACATTTGGCGCGCCAGGTAGGGGGTGGACTGAGGTTTTCTTCCACATCGACTGACCTGCCGTCGCCCTACGTCTCCGATGTCTGACGATCTAAGGACCCAAGCCGACCGCTAGGCGGCTCGGCCAGCTCGAGTACCTCCATCTGCTCCAGAAGACCTCAACTTCGTGCTCCAGGCAGCTCGGGCGCCGCCCAATGCACGCGGGCACGGGAAGCACGGATCCATGTCCGTCGCCCTCATGCCGCGGCATGCGCGGGCCGCCGCAAGATCCACAAGCTACGTAGCAGCACTGACGCCACTCACCCAACGGGAATAGGAGAACATGCGAGCTGCGCTCGTGGTGGCGCGCGAGATGCCACGGTGCCTGCTGATGGAGAGCAGCCACGACCCGTTGATAGAACGCGTCGCCGAGCAGTTGGATGCTACGGCCAGGGGTACACCACCTTTCTGCTCCCTACTTACGTCTCAAGTTCTGGCCAGGTCACATGATGGGCCATGTTGTTCCCGCGTACTCCCAGGTGCACCAGGAGGGCTCGCTAGCGTTAGCACGACCGGCGGTACCAGACATCCGGCCGCGCCCTTGCCTCCCTCGAGTGGCGTAGGCGCCGGTGTTGCTCTTCACGGTCCCAATCGAGCGCCACGCCACAACCACCAGGAAGGCGTGCCGGGCCCAGCGGTGTTGCGCACAAGGCACCTCGGCGGAGGTTCTGGCAAGGTAGCTCAGGAAGCCTATGTGCCCCACATGGTGGATCAGGAGTACACCCTAGAGGACGACCCCTGCACGTTCCACAAGCCGGGCTAGGAAGAAGAGATGCTGGACGCCGAGGCCTTCTACGAGCCACCTAGGAGCCTCGCCGACCCCGCCGACGACAACCACCCCAGGGTACCACTAATATTTCAGGAGCAGGCTTATGCTAACCATGGGTCGTAGGTGGACCGAGCCGCAGTGGTGGACGACGACCCCAGTGCTGCAGCTCCACTCCTATCAGGGGCGACACACCGCGGGCTGCACGAAAGGGGTCTAAAGCAAGGCCTTCCCTCAAGTCGCGCGGGGCAAGGCGTCACCCGGAGGTAGGTCCTTTGTCGTGGAGCCGCCAGCGAGCCCTCCCCCCGGTAGAGGGCCTGTGGTCGTCAAGGGTGCCACTAGTGTCCCCTTTGCCCCTTGGCCTTGTCCTGGTTTCCGGACGCCCCAACGGTGGTCGAGGGTGGCGCAAGGCGGGGCTCTTGTCGGGTGATATGAAGCACGGCTTGCGCCTGTAAAAGTCTCCGCCCCTGACACTCTCATGTAATAATGAGTGGGCTATACACGCCCTATAGTCTTTAGAGAGGCGCCCTCGGGCCTCGGGGGCTCCCTCCCACGTCCTAGTGGAAGCGCCATGCTCAGTGTTGGCCGTCGACACTGTCCCCCAATGACTAAGCTCGCGGCCAGCAAAAGCACTAGGCTCCGCGTTGGTGAGAAAACAAGAAGACTAGCTAGGTGCCAGACGCAGCCTTTTGCTTTCAACCCCTTTCTCCGTAGCTCGATTTGCTGCCTTTTCGATTTGAACTTGCAGTCGTATTTTCATTGGCAAAGCATGGGGGCATCTTTTCTCGTTCGTGTTGATTTCTTGAGTTATCCGGCTCCATGTCTTGTTTAGAGACCGGCGCCTGCTGCCCCTTCCTCACGAGCACCTCACAAGCAGGGGCTGGGCAGGGTATGCGCGCGCGTCTCACCATGATTTAACGCCCGTCTCTCGCAAGGCCCCCTCAGGCGGACCAGCGGGCTCCGCAGAAACCTGAAACCTCGCAAGTCCACAGAGGACCTCCCTCAGGAGAACTACACATTGACAACTACAAGGCCAGCCTGGGGCCCACCTAGACTAAGGTAAGTTACTGTGGCAAGCTCGCGAAGGAACTTGAGAACTCGCTAAAGCAGGCCTTAAGTCTGGCTCAGGGAATAAAATAATAGTCTGATTACATGAGGAGCTCCCCCTCCCCAAAATGCACACACATTGTCGGCGGCCATGCCCGAGCTTTTTTTGTGCAGGTTTAGAACAAGGAACATGGGCTCAAAGGGACATGTCGCTCGCAACGTCTTCCAAATCGCTCCCGGACACGCTACCGGCGTCGTCGCCAGCGTTGTCTTCACCAACATCGACCACGTCGCCTTCATCTGCCGCGACCACCATAGCGTCGTCATCGGAAGCAAAAGCTCTGACCAGAGAATCCATGTTATCATCCACCCAGCGCGCTAGGTTGCCCCAAATAGCCGCGGGCACTGGGGCGATGGTGGTGTCGAAGTCAAAGTTGGGGTCGGCATTCTGAAGATGGTTGAAGATGCGGGAAAACGCGCGCCCGAGAAGACCGCGGATCTTTTCATCAACGAGCTCGTGAGTCCTCTCAGCCTGGTCCTCCAGGCGCGTGACGATGTTGGTGAAGAAGCGAAGGTAGCCGACATAGTCTTCTACATGAGGATGAGGGGCATATTCGTCGCAGATGATGTGCAACGCCCGGTTGGCCCTCACCCTGAGGTCCTGGATCATGGGGGTGTGTTCGCGCTGGAACGTGTGTCGACAGATCGGCTCCTCCCTGCTCTGTTGCGCGAGGGACTTGGGAGTAGTGACTCGCTGCTGAAGCGGGAGCATCTCAGCATGGGCGGAGGCCAACTCGACCAACACATAGATCAAAGCAGTTCCGGCGGCCTTCTCGCGTTTCTCCACCTCAGTCAACCTCAACCAGAGGGCGGTGGTCCTTACCTCAACTTTGGCTTGCACGAGCTTCATATACAGGTCGTACCTATTGGCAAGATCAGCGCGAGCCTCCTCCACTCTGCGGTCGACTTCCTCCTGGATCCTGGGCTCGCGCGCGCTGATGGCATCTTCCGCCTGAGCAACCTGACGCTCCCTCATCTCCAACCGCTCGAGCTCGAGGTTGCGCTCTGTGGACTCCAACATTAGTGCTTCCTCGCGCTTCAAGATCTCCTCCTCGTCGGGCGGCGCCCCCTTCATCGACACCAAGGCAGCTCTACACGCCTCCGTCTGCTGCTCCAGGAAGGCATTCAGGGCCTGAAGCTCCTTCTTGCGCTTCTCGGCAACCTTGCGGCGGTAGTCTGCCTCCCTGGCCTCCTCCAAGGCTCGGGCGCTGGCCTCATGTGAGGTTGCAAGGGAAGCCTCGGCTTCGCGTTGGCATGCTCATGCTGGAGGCGCCCGAGGTTGATGGCCACCTTCAATTTACGCCATTCATCCACCAGCGGAAGACCCTCAGTTTCAAGGCGAGCGTCTACATCCACAAGCTCTTCCTTGAGCTGGCTCAGCACACTCATAGCTTGCTGGAAGAGCTCGTGACGGACGGCACCCCGCCTATGCACAAGATCGAATACGCAACCGGGTCCTTCCTCCACGCCGTGAGTTGTTGAAGAGGTTCGAGGTGGCTCGCCTCCTCCCAGTAGGGGGCTGGAGGTCGGCGCCTTTCCAGTCGCCCTTCGGGCCCCGATGGGGGCTCGGAGGGGCAGAGGCTCGTTACCCAAAGGAGAGGCCAGAGCCGAGGCCACCCAGCTGCGATCAATAACTAGCGAAGGAGCCCTCGGCACACCTTCCGTACCCCAAGCAAGGCCGCAAAGATCAGACTACAAGAGCACAGTGTCGAGATGCCAAGCCGGCGTGCTTGCCTCTCCGGCCAACCTCACACCAAGTGCTGCAGGCTGGGTTGAGGCGCTCAAGGTCAGCAGAGGACTCGAGGTAGGAGGAGGTTGTTTCTTGGGAGACTTCGTCGCCTTGGTAGAAGGGACCCTGAGGAATCACGGTTAGGAGGAGAAGTGACACCCTAGAAATTACAAAGATAAGGTACTCACTCATCAATAGCGATGTACTTACACTGCTTCAATGGCCGGAAGGCGTCACCACTTCAGCCTGGAGATCCCCTCCTCTTGCAGAGTGACGCGAAGTTCGGTCGGAGCCGGTCGAAGCCCTGGGCACGGGAGCCGGTCGAAGCACTGGGCACGGTCACCAAGGCCGGGCACTCATGGTGCGACCCCTGGGGAGGCGACCTCAGGGGTGCCAGACCGCGCTGAGACCTCGACACTCGTCTCGTGGATGTTTATCGAGGCCTCGGGGGCTCCGGCCTCAGGAGCATCGGACTGCGTCGCCCCCAGGCCGTCTCCTCAAGATGGCTCTCCAGGGTCCCGGGGGACGGCACCTCAGGAGCCCCGAATGGTGCCAATTCCTCAGGAAGGGGGCCACGAAGACAGGGCTCTCGCGAGGCCCTTCAAGGCCAAGCAGGCGTGGTCCCCATTCTTCGATGAGGGGCATCTGCTTCACAAACTCCACCTTGTTCGAGCAGCAGCATAGAAGACAGGCCTTCTCCGGCATGTTGGCTGGCATCAGGTCACCCGTCAGGAGCTCGAGCACCATGCACCGCGCCTCAGGAAGGAAGTGCCGGAGCCTAAAGCCTCATGCGGTCCCCGTAGCTAGAGAAGGTCCACATTTACCAACAGTGGTGTTGAAGTGGAACGATGCGACACTGTATGAACTCCTTCACCACCATGGGCGCCGTCACCAAGGTCCTTCAACCTGGTGAACCGGAGCCATACATGGGCGAGCCACGGATCGGTGAGCTTCACGTGCCCCCAACCGGAGCTTGGAGCAGTTGGGGCCCGAGGTAGCAGCAACAGGGGGCTGCGCACACCAACATCCACGAACACCCACCTCTTCCTAAAGCCTTCGACGACTATTGAGAGCTCGAAGTCAATCCCCGAGCCAGCCGTTGCCGCGACAGCCTGGAGGGATACACACCGAGAGCGCTGGAGAGGATCTGTCAGGTGCAACGAGAAGAAGTGGCAAAGCAGAGCCACGGAAGGGGCAATTCCCACCATGGCTTCATAGACGAAGGCGAAGACAGCAAGGAGGATGTAAAGCCCTCGATGCGGCTATATCTCCCACGTGTCGAAGCACGACTTAGAGGCATAACCGCATTGAAAGCAATGTCGCAAGTGAGGTAATCTTCACACAACCCATGTAATGCATAAGGGAAAGAGATACATAGTTGGCTTACAATCGCTACTTCACACAATACATGAATAAAGCATTACATCATTCAGATACAAACAAGGTCTGACTGCAGAACCAAAATAAAAGAAGACTACCCCAAATGCTACACAGATCCCCGATCGTCCCAACTGGGCTCCACTACTGATCAACTGGAAAACAGAACAACATAAAGAACAAGATCTTCATAGAGCTCCTCCTTGAGCTTGGTTGCGTCATCTGCACGGTTCAACGACACCTGCAAGCTAGTTTTGGAAGTAACTGTGAGTCACGGGGACTCAGCAATCTCACACCCTCGCGATCAAGACGATTTAAGCTTATAGGAAGGGTAAAAGGTATGAGGTGGAGCTGCAGCAAGCGACTAGCATATATGGTGGCTAACATACGAGGGCGAGAAGAGAAGGCAAAAGCACGGTCGAACAACTATGATCAAGAAGTGATCCTAGAACAACCTACGTCAAGCATTACTCCAGCACTATGTTCACTTCCCGGACCCCGCCGAGAAGAGACCATCACGGTAACACACGTGGTTGATGTATTTTAATTAAGGTCAACTTCAGGTTTTCAACAATCAGACATTAACAAATTCCCATCCGCCCATAACCGCGGGCACGGCTTTCGAAAGTTCAAAACCCTGCAGGGGTGTCCCAACTTAGCCCATCACAAGCTCTCACGGTCAACGAAGGATATTCCTTCTCCCAGGAAGACCCGATCAGGCTCGGAATCCCGGTTACAAGACATTTCGACAATGGTAAAACAAGACCAGCAAAGCCACCAAATGTGCCGACAAATCTTGATAGGAGCTGCACATATCTCGTTCTCAGGGCACACCGGATTGTCCAAGGTTCCGGTAGGCCAGCCCAGAGTTGCCCCTGGTGGCCACCGGCAGCTGACAGGTTGGACCAACACTCAGAGGAGCACTGGCGCGGGGGTTTAAATAAAGATGACCCTTGGGCAGGCCTACCCAAGGGAAAGAAAAGGCTAGGTGGCAAATGGTAAAACCAATGTTGGGCCTTGCTGGAGGAGTATTATTCAAGGCGAACTGTCAAGGGGTTCCCATTATAACCCAACCGTGTAAGGAACGCAAAATCCGGGAGCATAACACCGATATGACGGAAACTAGGGCAGCAAGAGTGGAACAAAACACCAGGCATAAGGTCGAGCCTTCCACCCTTTACCAAGTATATAGATGCATTAATTAAATAAGAGATATTGTGATATCCCAACAAAATAACCATGTTCCAAACATGGAACAAGCTCCAACCTTCACCTGCAACTAACAACGCTATAAGAGCGGCTTAGCAAAGCAGTAACATAGCCAAACAACGGTTTGCTAGGACAAGGTGGGTTAGAGGCTTGGCTTAGCAATGTGGGAGGCATGGTAAAGCAAGTGGTAGGTATCGTAGCATAGGCATAGCAAAAGAGCGAGCAACTAGCAAGCAAAGATAGAAGTGATTTCGAGGGTATGGTCATCTTGCCTGAGATCCCGAAAGGAAGAAGAACGAGTCCATGAAGAAGAAAAACGGACATAGTCGAACGGATCCTCACAAACGCAACATTACCGGATTACCGAGAAGAAGTACACCGGAAATAAAGCAAACAACATAGTAAACAATCATCACATAATCATGGCATGATGCGCAAACAAGTATGATGTATGTCCGGTTTAAAGAGGCATGGCATGGCAAAATGCACAAACAATCCTACAAATTAAGTGGAGCTCAATATGCAACTTCATTGCATATTGACGAAACACCACGTTCAAGTTATTTAGTTCGATCTCGTTTATGTACCCAATAGTCTTAAATGTTGTTAAACGTGCCAAGAGGTTGAAGCAAAGCAAAACTACCTATCTAGTCAAGTTTAAATGAGGCCGGGAACAACAAACAACAAATTCGGAAACTCCTCATGTGCATATATTAGGTTAGGTCCTGTTCTGCCCTAAACCATATCTTAGAGTTGTCAAACATGCAAAGTAAAGCCACCATGATAAACAAGGCACTTTTCCACCCCATTTACATATAAAGTTTGTTTAAATCCAAGCTACAGTTAATTAGTTATGAAATAAAGCATTTTAGCATGTTATTTAAGCAAATTTAAGCAAACATCATTTTAAGTATTTTAAACATGGATGAGAGTAGCATATTATGAAACTAGAAGAAAAACTAAGCATTTTCCATATATAAAATATTTTAATTTGATGCATGGTTGATGTGCTTTTATATGCATGAAGTGCAAGGGTTAAACTGCAAAACTGTAAATCCCTAGATAATAGCTAAATTCGTCCCAAGCAAAAAAACACTATATGGGCGAAAACTGAACATGCAACAGTGCTCAGGGGCAAACAGAGGCTGGGCTGAGGCTCACTATAGACCTTGGGCCGGATCTGGCGCGACTGGGCCTTGGTAAACAGGCGAAGGAGAGGCCCACGCATGTGGCAGGTGTGCGCTCAATGCAGCGCTACTGCATCTCGCTGCAGAAGAACTACAGCGGCGCCATGGCGACGGGAAGAAGAGGGGCACCACGGCGGGGCTCCTTGCGGCCGGATCACCCTGGATCCCGCGGGAATGGAGCAAGGGCAAACGGATCCACGCACGAGGAGCCGAGGCAGGGACTCGAGGCAGCGAAGACAAAGGAGCTCTGAGGTTGTTGCTGCCCAGAGAGAAACAGAGGGAGTTTTAGTGAGAGAAGCGAATCGGGGAAGGGAATGGGGATGTCACGAGGGGACCTTGCTGAACGGCACCAACTCACCGGCGACGAGGTAGGCGGGAATGGTTCGAGGAGCTCGAGGACAACGACTTCCGGGCGTGGGAGGCGAGGATGGCCGATGCAAACTCCTCAGGGCTCCCTGTTGCACGAACAGAAAGAGCCGGTGAGAGAGGGAGGAGAGAAGAACAGAAGGAGGGACAAGAGAAGAGATGGGTGCGAGGCTCATCTGTTGGTCCACGGCAATGGCGCAGGACAGCGTCGGCCACGGGAGGCAGCGCAGGGGAGGCAGCGGTGCTGACTGGAGAATCTGCAAGAGGCCAAGCGCCATGGTGCTTGCGGCGGCGTCGGTCTCCACGCTAAGGACGACAGAGCCCGACGAGGGGGTCCAGAGAGGAGTCATCTGAGGCAGGGGATGGAGTGGACGCGGAGGGAATGGAGCTCCGGGGCTTGGCTGCTTCGGCCGGGGCTCAAGGAGTTCGAGCGCGTTGTCACCCATGGCGTTACTCCTGGTTGACGAGGAAGACGGGGCCCAGTCCAAGGGGCTGGGTTGGCTGGCGGCGACGGCACCACGGAGGGAGGAGCAAATAGGGGGAGCCTCCTATCAATCCTAGATCGAGCGAGCGAGCAGGGAGGTTCTCGGGCATGGGCACGCTGAAGTGAGGGTTGCAGGACTCTGTTGCGGCTTGCTGGGGATCAAGTAATCGAGGGGAGGCACTGCTACGGCTGGATAGATGGAATTGATCGGGGGGATTCCAAGGAGGGTGGCGGCTGTTGGTTGGATTGGACCGGGCAAGATCCTGATGGGGATTTGGTGTAGTGGCGGCGGCGGCGATGGGATAAGAGGCCTAAAATTTAGGGTTAGGTCCTAAATTAGACTAGGGAATCTATATATATAGGGAAAGAGGGGAGTTTGGATCATCTGATTGAGATCCGAAGGTCGAGAATAAATGGGTTAGGAAAACCAAATGAGAAAACGGTGATGCTTTGTAGACGTTTGGGGATGATCCGGACACAACGGTAACGACTATGTGGGTCGGGTCCGGGACAACTTTCGGACGCGCGCGAGGGGGGCTGTGGGCTGACGAGAAAGGTTATGTTGGACTTGGCGGTAGGTAGTGGGCTGTGTAGACGGTCTCGCGCTGAGGGAAGAGAAGAGAGGGAGGCCCGGTGACTGTTTTCGGAGACCAAAAATGTCCGATATGTGCCCGGCTATAATGCCGCCATAGTTTAACGGTTGGGCTATCAGACGAACTCCGAATGCGATGAAACTTGACAGGCGGTCTATCTACACTATAATAAGACCACATGCCAACTTTCAACCCATTCCAAGAACATTTTCCGGCCACTTATAAAATAATATTTCAGACGTGTCGCGGGCGCGTGTGAGTGTGGTTGGACTCAGAACGGACAACGGAAGGAACGGGGAGGCCGGGACAGATGCAAGTTTGAAAACATGATGATACCATGCACATGATGACATGGCAAGATGCAACACACAGGCGAATGACAAGGCAACAACAGCGAATAATTGGAAGACACCTGGCACATCGGTCTCGGGGCGCTACAGAGGATGATGGATTGGGGGTCGAGATGCAGCGCGTTAATCTGGTAATGCGAGAGTACCACATTGAATAAATTGGAGAAGGGGGGAATCAGAGAGGGCGCGGAGATGGATGGGGACCTCGGTGCCCGTCCTGTCAACTTTGGCGCGAGAAGCAGGCCAGGCCACCATCGACCCCCCACTCATTGAAATTGGCGGCGAGCGCTGGGCGCACCTTGCCCATCGCCTGTTGGTTGAGCACCACCGACCGCTCGATGGCGGGCTCGAGGAACGGCATCGCGGGGGCCGAGGTACGGGACTCCTTCTTTCCCTTCTTCTTCCGGTTTGGTACGATGGCGGCGGGGGGAGTTGGTGTAAGATTGGACCGGTGAAAGAGATCTGGGGCCTTCTAGAAGATGAGGGAGCGGCGGAGAGTGCTGCCCGTAAAGGAGGAGGAGTTGTGATGGTTCTAAGTCTGATAGTAAAGTAGGGGGGTAGGAATGTAGAGGCAAGATCCTAGCTATGGTGAGATTGTGCACGCAAGATGTACGAGTTCAAGCCCTTCGCGGTGGAATTAATAGCCCTACGTCTCGGTGCCAGGAGGCTCGGTCGATTGGATTATGCGTGAAGTTATAGGGGGTGTGAACCCTTGTGCCAGAGGAGGGTGGCTTATATAGAGTGCGCAAGGACCCGAGCCAGCCCATGTTACAAGGGTTTAATGTACATAAAGAAGGGGCGTTACTGGTAACATCAATATTACAGTGATATAAATGACCCTTAAGGCTATAGAGTGAACGCTTGACCGTTGCCATCCTGAGTGGCCTTTGATCTTCTGCGCTCCGAGTGGTTTGTGGTGTGGTCGAATGATTATATCATAGTCCAATGGAATTGGGTTATCCGAGTGGAACTCATGGTCGAGTGGGTTGCACCTTGAAGTCATTCCAGTCGGTATAATTTATTGTCATTTGGACGTCTTTCACTATAGGGCAGTGACCTTGGGGAGGGTGCTTAGATCAGGTCTATTGCCATACCCCAGGTACACGGCACTGTCATTAGCTCCCAAATGGTTCTGGTTCGAGTGGAAAATGAAGTTGACAATGATTCCGATCCAACCTTTATGCTGCGAAAGCATACGACTGGATTGGTGAACCATGCAAACGGCTTCGACTTCGTCTTCTAGTCGTCTTGAACCATTCAGAAGTTTGTCGAGTGAAGTTTCTGCTGATGAGTTTTGACTGCTAGTGCTGTATAGAATCTTCGGTATGATCGACTTCCCAGTTGTTCCCGGATCTGGCGGGATTCGAAATTTGGGGAAGCGCGCGGGGTGGAGAGGACCGTGGTAATCGGAGCAGATTAAGCAGGGGCGCCTCGATCCCCGCACCGCCTTTTTCACCACATACTACGCGCGCGCCTATTGCGGGATTTGATAGGATTGCCTGGGTCCAGCGGTTAGTCACTCGGGGAATGGGGCCATATAAGGCGTCGAGGCCACTGTGTTTGCACTATGCACCCCATTCTCGTCCTCCTTCTTCCGCTCCCCACTGCTTCACTCTCCACTCTCGACACAGCCGCCCAGCTTGAGCCCGTTCCACCGCAATGGGGAAGGACAAGACCGCCACTCTGGAGCACGCGAAGAAAGCGACGGCGAAGGCGAAGGGGAAGAAGACGAGCTGGGGTAGGTCGTCATCAAGATCCGCTCTACCGCGCGGCTGGATCCAGGGCCAGTGGATTCGGTCGACCATCATGAAAGAGGACATGGAAGATCTAGTGGATGGAGGGATGATTGCTCACGAGTCTTGGCGGCTTCCGGGGGATGAGACTAAGCCACGACCACAAGAGGGTGAGTGTGTACTACTCGCGACCCACGTCGACCACGGTTTTTCTTTGCCCCCCATCCTTTCTTTCGAGAGTTTCTGAATTTCTTCGGGGCTCAACTTCATCACTTCTCCCCCAACACTATCACATACCTCGCTGCCTATGTGTCCATGTGCGAGAATTTTCTGGGTTGTCGACCACACTTGGGCCTCTTCAAACATATTTTCACCTACTACTCTCAGTCGACCGCGGTTTTTCTTTGCCCCCCATCCTTTCTTTCGAGAGTTTCTGAATTTCTTCGGGGCTCAACTTCATCACTTCTCCCCCAACACTATCACATACCTCGCTGCCTATGTGTCCATGTGCGAGAATTTTCTGGGTTGTCGACCACACTTGGGCCTCTTCAAACATATTTTCACCTACTACTCTCAGTCGGTAAAAAAGGCCAATCCGAGTGATGAGAAAACACACGTGATTCAGATGTGTGGGGTTTTAGGGATCCATATGAGAAACAAGAGTACTTTCCTTGCCATGATTCTTCTCGACTCCGTCAGGGGGTGCCAGTCGACCTGGTTCTACTGTAAAGATGAACCTACTCCTGGTCAATCGACTGGTCTTCCACCGTATTCCACTGAGCGAGTAGAGAAGCTTTCTTCATTAAGAGTGACACCGTATTCCACACACTGCGATGGTGTGACTGGTCTAGATCTGCTAGAAGCTTTTCTGAGTCGACGCATACAGTCGCTCCAAGCTCGTGAGCACCCAATGTGGTTGTACTCGGGTGTTGAGGACATCAGTCGGATCCACCTTTCGAGTGAAGAGACGGTGGAGCTATGGCTGCAAGGCATCACTGGGAATAAGCACAACCCAGAGTGTCCATAAGAGTTCCTCAACTCGACAACCCCATTGAGCCTGACAAGGTTTGATTCTTTCCTTCCAAGTGTATATTGCTCTGATATGTGTTAGCTTTTGAAATTGACGAATATCCACTCGACTCTATCCTTTGCAGACCTTCATTGTACTGTACTCGATGCCCAATGGAGAGCAAGAGCAGGAGGGAGAGGCGAGCGGGGGTGACAGCGGCGACTGGCACTCGGACGGAGGAGGAGACAAGAGAGTGAGGACTCGAGCAGTGGCGAGGAGGTCGACTCTCCGCCTCGCACAGAGAGGCGCTCCAAGTAGAGGCAGGATCCAGCAAGCATTCGGGGCAAAACAACTCCTCCGACTGGTCAGCCTTTAAAGCGTACTAGGAGGTCTTCTCCTGTGCCGACTGAAAATGCTCCCAAGAAGCCCAAAGTCATGACATCGAAACCCGAGAAGGCTCTGCTCAAGATCAAAGTGTCTGTCCCCATCACTTCTGGGTAATTATTGGGCTCGACTCTTTAGTTTTCGCATGATTCAAACTTTGATCGACTCATTCTCTTGTTCTGACAGAGTGAAATCTGACTTTTGTAGCTTCCGGACGATGATGAAGACGTGTCCTAGAGGGCCATGGGAAGGAGGGGCAAGGCGTCGAGTAAGAAGGCAACTGCTGGCCAAACGTCTCAGTCGGTGCCGGTGACGGAGCCAGTGGTTCAACAGCCTAAAGATGTGAACCACACCTCTGTGACTTTTGCAGTTCCGGAGTCGACAGAACGCCGTTCATCGTCGACCGTGCCTATCCCTGTTTCGTCTGTTCAGCATCACGCCTCAGATTATCAGGCTGCTCCAACTGAACCAGCAACTCTGTTCTTCACCACCCATCACGTCCCAAAGGACCAGGGAAGCGCCGCAGCACAAGCTATAGGCCAAGCGCGCCTGATGATGGAGTGGGTGAAGACTGTGCGCGAGAATAGTCAAGCTGCTTATGATGCCAGTGAAGCCCTCCGGGCCAATGTGCAGGTAAGTTGGTTTCCGACTGAATTCCTATGTTGTCGCTTGTTCTGTTAGGATATGCTACCCAAAAAATTCTTCTTTGTGCATCCATCAGTCAGTCTGTTCTTCGCATCTGCACACCCAGTGGGTGTTTTAAGTTATGTCGAATATTTTTCCCAGTTGAGTCGACTAGGTTTTGTCGATTGAAGTTTTCAGACTAGTGGGGGCATACAAAGTGCACCCACTGGGTGTAGTCCCCGAGGCCACTGTCGAATGTGTGATTCGGCGGGGGGCCTTGATAAAAACATCTTCTCCTTCTGTTCTTCCACTCCGTCTGGGCAGACCATGTCGAGTGGAACTCAAACCAGTGGGGGCACGCAGAGTGCACCCACTGGGTGTAGTCCCCGAGACCATGATCGATTGCAGGCAATCGGTTGGGGTCTGAGAACGCTTATTTTTTTATTCTTCCACTCAGTCTGGTCAGGCCATGTTGAGTAGAATCTGAACCAGTGGGGGCACGCTAAGTGCACCCACTGGGTGTAGTCCCCGAGACTACTGTTGAATGTTTGATTCAGCAGTAGTCTGAGAGTTCTTTTCACTCAGAAGCAAATGATTTTTGATCCTGTCCATTGATCTATCTTTTTGCTGACTGCAGAAATCTTGTGAGCTTATCTCCAAGTTCGCCGATTTCGAGGAAAAGTAGAGACAACTCAACCTTGACATGGAGTTGGCCAATCAGAATTTGAAAAGGGCTAAAGATGAAGTAGCTGGTACGAAAGGTAACGACCTATCGACTGTCTATCTTGACCACCTCTCAAGTTATTTCTTCGTTCTTCTCTCTGAACCGATGCACATTCTTCATAGAAAATGAAGCAAGCCCTGGTACAGAAGGACCTTGACCTTGCAACTACGCAGAAGGAGGCTCAGGAGAAGACTGCACTCACCGACAAGAAGCTGGCTTTAGTCCGGGCACTGGAGGAAGGCAACACAAAGCTAAAGGCATCCCTCACCGAGGCCAACAAAGAAGTGACCCGTCTGAAGAAAGACAAAGTTGCTTTGGACGAGAAGATTGAAGGCATGTCTCGTAAGAGAAAAGTCCTGAAGGCTTATCTAGGGGCATTCGCCAAGAAGTTGTTCCTTATGCTTGAAGGTATTTTTCCTTGTCCAATTGTTTAGCCATCGTCGACTCATCAGAACACCGTTGACTCATTATCCCATTGGTATCTCTTTGTGTTTGTAGAATTCTGTTAGAACTTTGAGGAAGAAACTGGGCGGATCGAGACAGGCCTAGACCCCATCCTTTCCCCTATCGGTGATGAAGCTGCCATGAACGTGCTCCGACTGGAGCCCTACATCGCCAGTGTTACAAACTACCTTGCATGTCTGAAGGTTCCAGTGTCGCGGATCAACTCAGCACTTTGGCCACGGGAGACGCTCCAGAATGACCTCGAGTCTCTGATGACTCGACTAAATGAGGTCCCTGGCCGAGTGGAGGAGTGGAAGAAGTCGTCTGCTCGCTACGGTGCCGACGTAGATTTGTTGCTAGTTCGAGTCCACTTCAAGGAGGCCAAGGAGGAAAACCTAGTGGCGATCAAGGTTGCTAATACCAGGAAGCACGACTTCCAGTCCTTCAGGGAGACCTTCATTGCTGCTGCCACTCGAATTGCAGATGGAATCTGTCAGTGTTCTGGGAACGGGGGTCCCCAGACTTGCCTGCCTGCGGCCTGCGGCGTGGCTCAAAGGGGGCCCAGCATGGCCCGTCTTCATCGACACAGACCCAAGACCCTCGCGAGGGGCCAAGCCTCGTGGGGCGAACGACACGGAGCTTCCTCAGGTACGACCACATCAGGCTGGCTCGCGAGGAGGCGGAGAGATCAAGGCTGGGTACCTCACGAGGTGCCCGTGACGCAAGCCATGACGACCAAAGGCGCCAGGCGGGCGCCAGCCCGCGCAGTGTCCTCCTTTCCTCTTTGGTGCAAAGGGAGCAAGTGCAGGCGAGAGGATCAAGCAAAGGCACCCGTTTCGGTGCAACGAGACCAAGACCAGTCCAACGACAGGGAGGAAGTCATTGTGGAGCCCAAGCCAGCGTCACCACCAGAGTCTTTGGAAGGCGAGGACTAACTTTAGTCAGGATAAGTGTACCAGATGTTCCCCTTCAAAATGGCCAATTGTTGGCGCCCTTCCCGCTCAATATTTGGGAAGAGGCCCAGGGCCTTTGCCTATGAATAGGACTAGCCACCCACAGGGTAAAGGGGGGGAAAATGAGGGAAAAATCGGATTGAGTAACATCACACACAGAGAGAGAGAGAAGGGTGACTGAACTCCTCCTAGCAGTTCATCCCCACAGCCAAGAACAGACCCTCGTGAGGCTGTTCTTCCTTGTATTGCTCATCATCATCAGCCCAAGAGGCAATCCACCATACCACACACTGGAGTAGGGTGTTACACCACAACGGTGGCCCGAACCAGTATAAACCCTCTGTCTCTTGTGCTGTTCTTCCCATAGCTTAGATCTTAGCAAGGCGGAGGGGTGTAGGTAGGTAGAAGGCGAAATCTCCGCGCGCACCCCAGTGTTCGAACCTCAAGAGTCTGCCGGAACCCGAAATCTGACATTTGGCGCGCGAGGTAGGGGTGCGCCGGAATTCTTCTTCCACCACCCCGTTCTCCTCCGACCATCGCGTCCATGTCTGACGCCCGTCGGGCCTGCGCCGAGCACCGGGCCGCTCTCGATTCCCGCGTCGCCCAGACGGCTCCTGTCGGCGGGCGTCCTCACCGTTCCCCGTCACCTGCCGTCAACGCCGCCACCGGCCTAGCGGGGGACGAGCAGCAAGCATCGTCTCAGCATCCATCCGTGCGGCAAGACGGCGGCACCGCTACTCCCTCGCTCACCCCAGCTGGTTCTTCGTCCCGCACTCCGCGCACCCATGGAGGCTTGAGCTGCGCTCATCACGGCAAACGAGCTCCTGCGCTACCGTCCCGTCCACGACGTCTACGAAGAATGGCTCGACCGCGTCGCCGAGCTCGTCCGCGCCGCAGGGGGCTCTCCTGCGCCGTCCGTTCCGCTGCACCGCACCCCGCCCCGCGCGGGCGACGAAGCTCCGGCGGTGCCCCGGCCGCCTCCTCCTCAAGAAGGCACCATGGCTCCAAGGCGCGTGGCCCCTGGGCGGAACCCGCTCCGTCAGGTGCCAGCATGGCAAGAGTAGAGCTGCCAAGAAGTCCTTCGCCCGCAAGAAGCTGCCCGGGCGCTCCTTGCTCCAGCACGTCGCGACCATGCTCCTGCTCCCGCGCGTCAAGACCCCGCGCTGCTCCCAGCTGCAGCGCGTGGGGGCATGCAAGACCAAGCTCTTCGTCACCCAAGGCCTCCCGTGGCCACAGCAGGCTGCCGTGCATTCACCGCCGAGCTATGCAGCGTCGCGTGGCCCGGCAAGTTCAAGCCAGACCTACCTCCTCGTTACGACGACACGGCCGACCCTACGGAGTTCCTCCAGCTCTATGAGCTGGGCATCGAAGCTGCCAACGGAGACGAGAAGGTCATGGCGAACTGGTTTCCCATGGCGCTCAAGGATGGGGCCCGCACCTGGCTCCTGAACCTGGCCCCAAGCACGATCTCCTCCTGGGACGAGATGCGCACCCGCTTCATCGCCAACTTCGAAGGTACTCACGACTGGCCACCCGCCGTGAGCGACATGCGCCGCATCAAGCAACAACCCGGAGAGACCCTGCAGAAGTACATCCAGCGCTTCAACAATGCATGCCTCAAGATTCCCAAGGTGACCGAGGAGGCCATCATCTCAGCCTTCTCCGACGGCGTGCGCGATGTCAAGATGAAGGAGGAACTGGAGATGCAGGAAGACCTGTGCACTTCCTTGGAGTTGTTCAACTTGGCAACCAAGTGCGCCAGGGCTGAGGAAGGGCGTCTCTCCCTCCTCGAGCTGCCTGCCGCAGACCCAGAAGAGAAGAAGCCCAAGGCCAAGGATGTGAAGCGCAAGGGGGCTGCCGTGCTCGTGGCAGAACTAGACACCAAGTGGGGCAGAGATCTGCCCGAACCTCCCAAGGGCAGTCGGTACTATGTGTACCACGACCTCCACACCCACAACACTAACGAATGTCAAGAGCTCCGAGCCGTGCGAGAACGAAGGATCGGCCGTCGCCCCGACCGCGGTAACCGAGGCTACGGTCGAGGAGGAGGAAGGAATGCAAGACACTGGGAAGACCGCGGCCCGCGCCAAGGGTGGCGCGATCAACCTCGCGAGGATCGCTGGCAAGACCCGCCTCGCAAGGGAGACTGGAGGGATCAGCCTCACGAGGATCGCCCGCAAGGCAACGCAGGCCTCCCTCCGCTGCCGCCGCTGCCAAGGAGAAACAAGGACCGCCATCGGGACGAGGGGGCTGGGGGCTTCCAGGAGCCGCGTGCAGTCGCCTGCATCCTGGGCGGGGCTCAAGCCCCAGCCTCTCAATGCATCTTCAAGCAGTTCGCCCGCAAAGTGAATGTGGCCCTCCCCAAGCTGGAAGCCACGCGCCCTCTCAGGTGGTCAGCGTGCGCCATCACATTCAGCTCAGCAGATCAGCTCAAGTGTGCAGCTATAGCCGGAGTCCTCCCGATGCTTTGTTCCCCAATCATCAGCAACGTGGTGGTCACCAGGACCCTCATCGATGGCGGGGCAGGGCTCAACGTCCTGTCCGTGGAAACATTCAACAATCTCCAAGTGCCCTACAACCAACTTCAGCCGACCAAGCCTTTCTCCGGAGCCACCGACGGCTCCACGGTCCCGATTGGGCAGGTCCGCCTCCCAGTCACCTTCGGGACACGCGACAACTACCGCACCGAGCTCATCGACTTTGACGTCGCTCACATTCGACTGCCGTACAATGCCATCCTTGGGTACCCAATGCTGGCCATGTTGATGGTCGTAACTCACCACGGCCACAACGTCTTCAAGATGCCAGGAAGTGGCGGAGTCATCACGGTGCCCTGTGAAGAGAAGGACGCGGTGTGTTCCCTGGAACGAGCCTTTCAGGCCGCGTTACTGGAAGACCTGGATCGCGGAAGCAGGAGGCTTCCCGAGACCGCCCCCAAGAAGTAGAGGACATCGTCCGACCCGGCCCCTCAAGAGGCAGGCCCCTCAGGGCCCACGCCTGCCCAGGGGGAACCTCCTTCCATCGCATAGGAAAGCACGCCCAGCGCCCTCCTCAGGCTGGGCTCGGGGGCTCTCCCCTAGAGGGCCACCAACCTGGCTAAGGTTACGAGGGAGGCGCTTGGGCACCACATGGAGGCGTGTTTCGAAGCACGATTCCCTCAGGAAGGAGTAAATCAAGGAGAGCCAGCCCCTCAGGAGTTCATCAGCAAGGCCTTTCAGGAGCTACAGGAGTCAAGAGTCATGAGAGGCGGCGGCCGCCTACCAGCTGTGGCTCCCCATCCAGGCGAGGATGGTGGGCTGCGCGTCTGCATCGACATACCAGGGCTCAATCGAGTCGCCTCTCTGGAGTGCCTCTGGCCCTCGCGAGTGGGGCGCTACGAAGGTCCACCCCACAGCTACGTTCGCATGCCTTACGGCTTGCCGAACGCGGCTGCCACGTACCAGCACCTCACGAGGGGCATCATGGAGGTTCAAGAGGCCCAGCGTTCCAAAGCCCCGGTGGAGATGGAGATGGTCCGCAAGGAACCACCAGCACCTCCGGAGCCTCCCGAGGCCCCTGGGCCTGGGGGCTCGTGAGGATCGGCCTCCGCAACCCACCGAGTCTGCTACACCAACACTCCTTCGTCCTCAACATCATCAGGTGACATCTTTCAAGTTTCACTTCCAGCTAGGAGCGCCCGCCTAGGGCTGCATTATTCCCAGGCCGCATGGGTCCATCCCTGTGGCATGTAACCATTCTATTCCATGTTGTTAGCTTACCTTATTGGGGGCGCCCCTCGGGATGCATCATCCCCCAAGTCGCTCGGGCCAAACCGAGCGGCATGTACCCCTTTTGCGTTTATTTCCGGCTATGCGTTAGACCCACCATGCTTGATTATTTGATGCCTGTCCACGGCACCTCTTCTTCTCCATGCCGACCACTTGCATGTTAAAGGGGGGGTACCTGAGCATCGCGACTCAGGGCTCTTACTGGCTCTCGAGCCCTCACCCTCTGGCCTTGTCCACGACATCCCGACCTGGCATACCAGCAACGGCTGAGACCAGCTCGAGGGCCGGGACCCGCGGACGTAGAGTGTTGGCATCTAACCAAATTTGCAGGGACGCATCACAAGATAAGTGTCACATCCCTAGCTCTGGCCTGTCCTGTGCTTGCTTCCATGTGTGCATCATGTCTATATTTTCGAAACTTGAACTGAGGAATTTTTGGAAGCCTCAAAAACTTAAATAAAAGAGGGGCAAAAACCCTAGAAATCTCATTCATTGCTCCAAAATGCTCTTCTGAAATGTTTGATAATTTTTGGTAAGGGTTCTGGTCCCAACCAAAATATTGAACATTTTGAAGGAATTATTTTTGGGACTTTGGATTTAATTCATTAGCTGTTTGAATTTGAATTATATTCATATAATTAGAATATAATTTCAAATACCCCTGAAATATTTTATAAGCTTTTGGAAAAGTCCATCTAGCAATATAAAATATTCAGAGGAGTTTTTGGCATTGTTTGAATTATTTTAAATTCAAAACAGTGGCAAAATAAATTAAATAAAACAAAACAAGGGAAAAAAATAAAACAGAGCAGAAAGCTTACCTGGCCTTACCCGTCCAGCACTGTGCGGCCCAGCCCACCTCCTCCTCCCTGTCGCCTTCCTCCTCGCGCCAGTAGGCAGAGGAGGGACTCGGCGCACGCGCCCGAGCTCGCCACGCCACCACCCTGCTCGTCTGCTTCGCCTGAGGCCACCACGACGCCTCGCGCCTTCTCCTCGGCGCCGCCTCGACCCCCTGGAACCCTCCCGCTCACTCCCTCGTCCCCATCTCCTCCTCTGTTCTTTCTCTCGCACGCACCCGAGAGCGACCGTCGCCGCCGTTTGCTGCTGCCGCGGCCACCGCCGCCCCCTCGCTTCTCTGACCAGCCCACGAGCTCCGCCTAGAACCCGAGCGCCTCCCCGCCGACCCACGCAAGGCCGGAGGACCCCAAGACGATGCCGCGACCCTTCTTCCCCGACCACGGCCGCCGGATGCCGCCGCCCGATTCGTCGTCCACAGGGCCTCCCTGAGCTCGCCGTCTTCTTCATACGACTCCCTGTGAGCCCCTCTCCCTTTCCCCTCATACCCCATGGTGGATTTGGTTCGCTAGCTCGATTCCCGCCATCGCCGAGAGCTTCTCGCCGCCGCGCTCGTCACTGCCAGCGCTAGCAAGCCCCGACGACCAAACCGAGCTCGCAGACTACTTCCGTGTGTTGTGTAGATGCCGCTGCGCTGCTCAGCTCCCTCGCCCGCGAGCTCTAGCCCTCTCAGCCGCAACCACCGAACTCCGGCCGCCGCCACAAGCTCCGCTCCGGCGAGTGCTGACCACCCCGCGTCCTTCCGTCACCTCCTCCGAATGCGCACGAGCGCTAGGAACCCACAGAGCCTCTCCGCGCGGCGTTTGGCCGCCGGAGCAAGAAACCCGAAGGCCTCCGCCGTCTCGGCCTCGCCGGCGTCAGGACGCCGGCGGGTTAGGCCCTGCTGACCAGGGGTTTGACCCCCCCCCTGGGTCGATGACAGGTGGGGCCAGCCCCCCTGTTGATTAGTTTAGTTTATTTTAATTTATTCAGCCACTGTTTCACTGCCATGTGGGCCCGAGGCCCTGCTAATTTGGTTTAGGTACTAACTAAATTTTAGCTAACCCACTGACCCACTGACTGTGGGCCCCAGCCCTTCTAATTACGTTGGTTAAGAATTAACTAAACCCTGATTAGTTCCTGTGTCACCGACGTGTGGCCCCCACACGTCAGGTTTGACCGGACCAGCCCAGTTGACCCTGCTGACATCATCATGACGTCAGGCTGACGCAATAAGTATTTTCTGGATTTAAAAATAATCAGGAAATTCCAGAAAATAGCTAAAACTTCAATAAATCATAGAAATTCAACCGTAACTCCAAATTAAATAATTTATATATGAAAAATTATCAGAAAAATTCAAGAAATCCATCTGTACCATTTTCATGCATGTTAGAACAACTTATAGCTGCTGTTTAGCACAAATCAATTAAATGGCATTTGAATAATCACATATGGAGTTTGAATTTGAATCTTGTATTCAAACCAACTTCATTTAATCTGTTGCTAGTTGCATTAGCCCAAAACACATTCATTTTGCCATGTCATGATCATGCATCATATTGTGCATTGCATTGATTGTGTTCCCTTCTGTGTTGCCGGTATTTGTCCCCTCTCGATAGACGTGATACCGATGATGTGATCATTGACACTGATGAAGACTCAATGTTATCTTCAGAAGTGCCAGGCAAGCAAAACCCCCTTGTTCATTCCGATAAAATCCCACTCTCTCGCTCCTGCTCTCTTTTACTGCATTAGGACAACACCGATTCAACTGTTACATGCTGCGGTAGTTGAACCCCTTTATCCTCTGCATGACCTGTCATTGCCACAGTAAATAGATGAAACCCACTAGCATGAGTAGGAGTTGTTTGAGCCCTATTGTGCCTACTCATTCATGTTTGTCTGTCATGCCTGCTATTGCTTAGCGTTGAGTCAGGTCTGATTCATCGGGGATGAATCAGAGGCGTGTGAACATGTCCTACTGTGTGTGAGCTAAGTGTGTGAACACGATTTGGTAAAGGTAGCGGTGAGAGGCCATGTAGGAGTACATGGTGGGTTGTCTCATTGCAGCCGTCCTCAGGAACTGAGTTCTGTGTTTGTGATCCATGACCAGCTACTACCACACATTGGAATGCTTAAGTGCCCCTCTCGACTTATTAATCAACTTGATCTCTGTCCAGGAGTTGCAACTAGTTTCTGGTGTTTGTAGGTAGTGTTAGTAGTCTACCAAGTGGCACCCGGTACAGGTGGGCTTGGGACAGACTAGGCACAGTGGCACGGTGTACCAAGTGGCACCCGGTTGGTGGGCTTGGGAACCCTGCTCACATCGTTTGGGGCCGTAAGCGACACCCCGGCCGGATCTCCTTGCGGATGGAACCCGAATAGGAGATAAACCTGGACTAGAGACTTGTTCGGTTAGTCAGGTCGTGGCCGACTCCCTCGCCCGGCTTCCGCTTGAAGGTTGCCGAGGTACATGACGTGTACAGGGCGGTAAGTGGCGAGAGCGTGTGTGAAGAAGTACACCCCTGCAGGGTTAACATCATCTATTCGAATAGCCGGATTCCTCGGATATGGAAACTTGGACCCCTTGCATAGTTCGTAGACAAGTGAAAGTGGATACTCTAAAATACGCAAGATAAGCGTGAGTGCTATGGATGGCGTTCTCGTAGGGAGACGGGAGCGGATCCATAGTGGTGTATTGGTTGGTGAATATGTGGACTCGTGTACGCCACTTCAAAGGAGTTACTTGCAGTCGTAGTTTAGGATAGCCACCGAGTCAAAGCTGGCTTGCTGCAGTTAAACCCCACCACCCCTTTGTTGATAATGATGCATATGTAGTTAGTTCTGATGTAAGTCTTGCTGGGTACATTTGTACTCACGTTTGCCTATTTTATGTTTTTGCAGAGAGACTTCGGTCTCACTAGTAGATTCGCGTGGACTTCGACGTTTAGCTTGTTACCTCAGCTACGATCTGGTGCCTCAGCAGGATCTGGTAGATAGTCAGGCTTCTCAGCCTTTTTCATTTATAGATGTCTGTACTCAGACATGATAGCTTCCGCTTGTGCTTTGATTTGTATGCTCTGAGTGTTGGGTCATGAGACCCATGTTTGTAATATCTCGCTCCTCGGAGCCTATTGAATAATTACTTGAGTTGTAGAGTCATGTTGTGATGCCATGTTGTATCTGCACATATCGAGCATATTGTGTGTATGTTGTTGAAATGCTTGGTATGTGTGGGATCTGACTATCTAGTTGTTTATCCTTAGTAGCCTCTCTTACCGGGAAATGTCTCCTAGTGTTTCCACTGATCCATGGTAGCTTGCTACTGCTCCGGAACACTTAGGCTGGCCGGCATGTGTCCTTCTTCGTTCCTGTGTCTGTCCCTTCGGGGAAATGTCACGCGATGAATACCGGAGTCCTGTTAGCCCGCTACAGCCCGGTTCACCGGAGTCCTGCTAGCCCAGTGCTACAGCCTGGATTCACTCGCTGATGACCGACACGTTCGATGTTGGGTCATGGATGCCTGTCCCTGTAAGTTTGTGCCACTTTGGGTTTACGACTAGCCATGTCAGCCCGGGCTCCTTACCATATGGATGCTAGCGACACTATCATATACGTGTGCCAAAAGACGCAAACGGTCCCAGGCAAAGGTAAGGCGACACCCGTGGGAATACCGTGCTTGAGGCCGCAAAGTGATATGGGGTGTTACATGCTAGATTGATGTGGCATTGAGTCGGGGTCCTGACAGCGTTGGTATCAGAGCTTGACTGCCTGTAGGATTACCAAGCCAAACTGGTCGAAGTTGAGTCTAGAAATTCTTTAGTTATATAAGGGAATTGATTGTGGGATGGAACGTAAGGCTCTTTTTACTCCTTATACCTTATGCCCTTCTGATCTGAGTCATCTTATCTTTCCTACGGGGATTAAGAACTAGGCTATCTCTTCTTTCTATCAGGATCACGTGTTACTAATCCGTAGACTTATAGATTGTTGGATTTAAGCTTGAGTTCAGTTTCTACTACTTCCGTACGTTAACTGTTGATCTCAAAACCTTGATATTGTGCTTCTGAGTGGTTATGTCACCATTTTGTGAATGTCTCAAATCTTTCTGAGCATTTACAGACGTTATGCTGTCCGAGTCATCCCAGGTTTCTAAATAGTCGGATGCATTTGCAAATCCCTTCCTCCTGTTTCCGATGTGCCTTTGGTCAGATTAATCACACAAATCAGTGAGTTGAGGTACTTTATTGCCTTGACATATATGTTGGAGCTAGTATTATGACCCTAGGTGTCTTAGGGGATCATCTAGTAGTCTAGCCATGATTTATGTTCCAGTGTGATGACTCTGGCCGTCATTATCGAAAGCATCCCGTGATGCCATTTAGTAGTAGGTATTCTATCCCTGGGTTTTGAACCCGAGATTCACCCTACTTGCTTCATGTTGATAGTTTTGCTCGTTTCTTTAGGTTATTAGTAACCTTTGCATTAGTCCTCGATGTTCGTGGTATTCCTTTCTTCCAAATACTATGAACCGCTTATGGCAGATGTTCCTCGCTGATCGAAAGATCACAATCAGAGTGTTCTCAATGGGTTCTCGATTCTACATTGTGACTCTGCCAGTTCTACCTTTCTGCATGGGTTATCCGGAAGAAATATGTGGAATTCGTTCGACATGCTAAACCATGCATCCACAACTCAGAAAATCGTATGTTCCTTTGAGTTGTCCCTCTTTAGTTGTCTTCTGACCCTCGTCTATCAATTGATAGTCAAGAGTATGCGTGCATTCGTCCGTCGATGCCTATTACCCTTGTGGTCCGCCAAGCCATTCTATTTCAGAATGAATAGGAGAAACAAACTCCAGTACCTCATCCATATTTAGGATTGGGTCAAAGTAGTTGTGTTCCGCAGATCAAGTTACAATCCAGCTTCTGGTCTGCTCTACCCTGAAGTATTACCTTCTTTATGACAGGAATTTCATGAGAATTGCACCACCTTTTGTGAATTCTTGACATAGTGATACTTCTCGCCATCCTTTTTCATTCCTCGGTTCCATGTTGTTGCAGCCGGAGTGCCGACAAGTGAATCATGATGTGTGAACTCAATACTCCTAGCAACCCCATTGCTTGGTAGTTAATGGACAATAATCTTATTCTTAGTATGTTGGTTATTGAATCACCATTCTAAGATTGATCGTGCTACCTAGTCCTTATTTCCTGGTGCACTCTTTGATTGACGAGTTAGGATTTTGTCAAGTCCTCGCTCATTTGATCATATCATCTTGCCCTGAAAAGCAAGAAAATTCTCGAGCTTAGTAACATATCGGTGGTTCGTGATTTCCAAAGATCTTCTCGGAAGTATTACCAGGTTGTCACCTGACCGCTATGTTGAGCTCGTGATCAAGTTGGTTTCTTGTGAACCACCTTCTCTCCAAGAATCGGTGTTAGATATCCCTGAGCTAGTTGGTTAAGCTAAACGACAACTTGGAGGGTTGGAAGATAAAAGCTTGCCTGACTTAGTTCGTTCCAAAGGGATATTCTTGTGTAGTGTGTGTTGAAGAAAGATGATATCTTCATCGATTGGTCCCTGTGATCAGTTGCTGGACCTATCGTCTTATCAATCCTTTGATTTGAGTGTGGGCTATCATCAAATCAAGTCAGAACCAACAATGTTCGTAATGTTGTCTTCCTCGTGGTTGATCCCTCGAGCATACACCATTATATCTTTTGGGTCTGACCAATGCTATCACCGTGTTCACACGATGGTGGAAGTCTAGTGATATGGAAATTCCGATGAGTTGTTGTTGAGTCCATTGACAACATCCTTATCTCCTCCATGATGTTGTTGAACATTAAGTTAGTGTTGGAAACTTTTGAAAGCATTTTCTTCATGCTAGCTCATGAAGTACTTGTTTGATGAAAGGAGTGACTTCCTTTGATTCACATGCATTCTGATGTAAGCTGCCGTCGTGAATTCGAGAAAGTTTGTTTTTGCTCCTTTGGAATCATCCCAAGTCGGTCATGCACGTGCGAAGAATTCTGTGGTCTGTTAGACTGATCATCTTCATTCCATATGTATATCCTAGCACACCAAGCCACTGACTGATTTGTTCAAGGAGAAGGAGTATCTTCATAAGAGCTAATCCGGACCTATGAAAGAACTTCGATATCCTCGCTGATGGTCCCCAACCAGAACTCGGTAGTCTTTTATTGTAAGACTACCATGTGATCATGTTTGTCTGAGGCAGCGTGTTCACACATGTGTAGCAGAACCAGCTCATGTTTTGGAGCTTGCTATCGTAGTTCATTTCCCAAGAATCTCGCAACATCATCTCGTCGATTTGTCTTGCAAACTTTCATTTTCTTCCTAGACTCGATGAGTCTGGAATATCCTGACACCAACCAGATCTGAATCTCAGGCAGATATGATGGTTGGAACATTTCCCAAGAACTATAATATTGGTCCCTCGATAACCGGTAAAGTGGATGTCGTGGCCAACACACCCAGCCGGAAGACCTATCATTGTAGTATCTTGTTTGAGGAAGTTGGCCACCTCCCCATAAGGATTTCGTAGGATTTACCTCCGTAACTGTTCCTTATGGATTCTATTGCTCCCGAAGTCCGACCTTTACTTGATGTTCTAGTTATCAAACCATATCTATGAATGGGTTACACTAGCACGTCAAGGAGAACATTAGAAGCGGAGTGATAAATGTCTCTCGGTCGATCATCCAGATTTTGTTCCCTGGCCCCGCCAAGGGTGAAATCTGAGAAGGTGTTATCTTCCTCTGCATCTGCATCCTCCATCACCATTCATCATGGTAGTAAGTTGTGTTGCCAGGATCCTTGACACGGATATTGGTAAAACCTTGATGAATGTGGAAATGCTCAAGTTCTTGAGAGCACGCACAAGCGCTAGGTGTTATCTTCGGCACTAACTGGGGTTCCTCTCCGTTTCCTCGGCAATGCTATGATCTTTTCAAACAGTGAATTCACTCTCTATTGTTGGGTTCTTCCACAGTTACCAGAATCATTCCCAGCATTTGCATTTTGTTCCCAGCTTGCACCGCCAATGTGCCATTCTACCACGGGTCCCTCCCATTTCCGGTGATAAGCAAAAATCATCCATTGCGTTGTCTTCAACAAGGTAATCCACATCATCCAAGTCCGAGTATGCCATTCTACCGACCCCCTCCAAACGATCGTTGTGAATTACCTTAGGCTGGTATGAAGAGTTTCAATGATCTTTGAATCAAAAGTAATTCTTTTTGCCACTTAAGATAATAATCTACGAATCACCCTTCTCCAGGATGTTTCGTCGTGGTATCATGGCAACTCAACTCCTCGCTACGTTGACAACCGTTTACCACCTTCTTAGGTGTGGAATTGTTGTCTACCTAGTGAACCCTCGTCATCCGTTTCTTTCCACCCCTCTTGATGTGTATCTCGTGTCTCAACCCGAGAGATGGTTCTATGTCTCATTCCGTGAGTTAATCCTGAGTTGTTCGATCTTCGGGAAGATCGACCCTTCTAGCGTCTCCTTCTTCCCTCCATGTCATGTTGACAGGATTTCTCAGAGCAAGACTTCAAGACAATAATGGTGATCGAATCAACGTTCCTAGGAAGGGAAACCTGGATCGTGAAGATTGTGTTAGGTTGCGTTCCCCATCGTCTTACCCTACACTTGAATCTCGGGACGAGATTTTTGTTTAGTGGGGGTGAGTTGTCACATCCCTAGCTCTGGCCTGTCCTGTGCTTGCTTCCATCCGTGCATCATGTTTAAATTTTTTAAAAATTTGAATTGAGGAATTTTCAAAGCCTCAGAAACCTTCTAAAATGATCAACATTAAAATCTCCTCAAAGAAGTCCAAGAAAATGCTCCTCTTAGTCTCTGAAAATATTGCAGAGAGGTAAAACTCAAAACAATATTTTTGGTATCTCAGAGTTAATTATTTTGGGCCTTTGAATTAAATAAATAGCTATTTGCATTGGATATATATTTGATATATAAATAATATATGTCCAATAATTACTGGAACATTTTATGTGGGTTGGTATATTTTATTTCTAGCCACATAATTATTTTCAGTATTTTATAAAATGGTTTAGTATTTTTTTCTAAACCAAAACAAAACAGAACAAAATAGAAAACAATAAATAAAAGACAGAGGAGAGAAATCTCACCTGGACCTACCTGGCAGCCCACCTAGCTGGCCCAGCTGGTGGCCTAGCCCACCAAGGCCCATGCCAGTCATCCTCTACCTCTGCCAGTAGGCAGAGGAGGGAGACAGCGCACGCGCGCGCCGTGGCGACACGCCACCTCCCTGCCTGCCTGCATCCCACGCCACCGCGGCGCCTGAACCGCCTCCCCGGCCTCCCCTCGACCCCTGGACACCGCACTCTCCCCTCTTCGCTCCACTCTCGCCGTTCCCCACCACAGCCGAGCGCGCCCATCGCCGCCGACGCCGTTTACCGGGGCCACAGCCACCCCCTCGCTCCCTCTATGCATCCCTGAGCTCCGCCCTGACCCCGTGGAGCTACACACGCGACGCACGCGGCCAGAGGAGGCCGCAGTCGACCGGAGCGTCGCCGTCTTCATCTCCGGTGCCCGGAGATCGCCGTCGTCAATTCGCCGTTGCAGAGGCTTCCCCGAGCCCACCGAGCTTCTCTCCCGACCCCTCGTGAGCCCCTGTCCATTTCCCCTCTCTCCCCGTTCCGTCCGCGCCTTCTAACCACCCCGGCTGTCAGAGCCGACAGTTCCTCGCCGCCGGCGATGACACAGACGGGGCTAGAGCCACCGTAGCTAACCCCCGAGCACGGCAACGTGCTCAGCACCCTTCCAGGAGCCGAGCGCGCCCACCCGTGCGACCTGCCGTGCCCCCTAGCGCCAACCCCGACCTCGCCGTGCTCCGGCCGCCGCCCTGCTCGCCGCCGTCGCCAAATCTGACCTCCCCAGCACGAACGGATGCCACGATTCGATGCGCGCACACACCAGCTACGCGTAGAGCCCCTCAGTCTCCGATTTGGTCGCCGGAGGAGGAATTCCGAACCCCTCCGCCGTCTCTGGCTCCGCCGGCGACGAGCCGCGGGTCAACTCCGGCGAGTTGACCCGGGGTTTGACCCCCCTGACGTGTGGGCCCAGGCGCCTGCTTGATTAGTGTTAGATTAGTTAGCGCTAATTAACTTAGCTAATTAGATAGGCCACTGACATGCGGGCCCCGCCCGGCTAACTAAGTTAGTTAGGGCTAACTAACTTGGTTAGTTGACTGGGTCACTGACCAGTGGACCCCACTGGTCAGGTTTGACCTGGTCGACGCCTTTGACCTGCTGACATCATCATGACGTCAGGCTGATGCAGAAATTGTTTTCTGGAGTTTTAAATAAATCAGAAATGATTTATTAAATTCAGAAAATGCCCTAAATTTCAATAAATCATAGAAAATTAACCGTAACTCCAAATTAAATAAATTATATATGAAAAATTATCAGAAAAATTCAAGGAATCCATCTGTACCATTTTCATGCATGTTAGAACAACTTATAGCTGCTGTTTAGCACAAATCAATTAAATGGCATTTGAATAATCACATATGGAGTTTGAATTTGAATCTTGTATTCAAACCAACTTCATTTAATCTGTTGCTAGTTGCATTAGCCCAAAACACATTCATTTTGCCATGTCATGATCATGCATCATATTGTGCATTGCATTGATTGTGTTCCCTTCTGTGTTGCCGGTATTTGTCCCCTCTCGATAGACGTGATACCGATGATGTGATCGTTGACACTGATGAAGACTCAATGTTATCTTCAGAAGTGCCAGGCAAGCAAAACCCCCTTGTTCATTCCGATAAAATCCCACTCTCTCGCTCCTGCTCTCTTTTACTGCATTAGGACAACACCGATTCAACTATTACATGCTGCGGTAGTTGAACCCCTTTATCCTCTGCATGACCTGTCATTGCCATAGTAAATAGATGAAACCCACTAGCATGAGTAGGAGTTGTTTGAGCCCTGTTGTGCCTACTCATTCATGTTTGTCTGTCATGCCTGCTATTGCTTAGCGTTGAGTCAGGTCTGATTCATCGGGGATGAATCAGAGGCGTGTGAACATGTCCTACTGTGTGTGAGCTAACTGTGTGAACACGATTTGGTAAAGGTAGCAGTGAGAGGCCATGTAGGAGTACACGGTGGGTTGTCTCATTGCAGCCGTCCTCAGGAACTGAGTTCTGTGTTTGTGATCCATGACCAGCTACTACCACACATTGGAATGCTTAAGTGCCCCTCTCGACTTATTAATCAACTTGATCTCTGTCCAGGAGTTGCAACTAGTTTCTGGTGTTTGTAGGTAGTGTTAGTAGTCTACCAAGTGGCACCCGGTACAGGTGGGCTTGGGACAGACTAGGCGCAGTGGCACGGTGTACCAAGTGGCACCCGGTTGGTGGGCTTGGGAACCCTGCTCGCATCGTTTGGGGCCGTAAGCGACACCCCGGCCGGATGTCCTTGCGGATGGAACCCGAATAGGCGATAAACCTGGACTAGAGACTTGTTCGGTTAGTCAGGTCGTGGCCGACTCCCTCGCTCGGCTTCCGCTTGAAGGTTGCGGAGGTACATGACGTGTACAGGGTGATAAGTGGACGATGCGAGCAGGGTTCCCAAGCCCACCAACCGGGTGCCACTTGGTACACCGTGCCACTGCGCCTAGTCTGTCCCAAGCCCACCTGTACCGGGTGCCACTTGGTAGACTACTAACACTACCTACAAACACCAGAAACTAGTTGCAACTCCTGGACAGAGATCAAGTTGATTAATAAGTCGAGAGGGGCACTTAAGCATTCCAATGTGTGGTAGTAGCTGGTCATGGATCACAAACACAGAACTCGGTTCCTGAGGACGGCTGCAATGAGACAACCCACCATGTACTCCTACATGGCCTCTCACCGCTACCTTTACCAAATCGTGTTCACACACTTAGCTCACACACAGTAGGACATGTTCACACGCCTCTGATTCATCCCCGATGAATCAGACCTGACTCAACGCTAAGCAATAGCAGGCATGACAAACAAACATGAATGAGTAGGCACAACAGGGCTCAAACAACTCCTACTCATGCTAGTGGGTTTCATCTATTTACTGTGGCAATGACAGGTCATGCAGAGGATAAAGGGGTTCAACTACCGCAGCATGTAACAGTTGAATCGGTGTTGTCCTAATGCAGTAAAAGAGAGCAGGAGCGAGAGAGTGGGATTTTATCGGAATGAACAAGGGGGTTTTGCTTGCCTGGCACTTCTGAAGATAACATTGAGTCTTCATCAGTGTCAACGATCACATCATCGGTATCACGTCTATCGAGAGGGGACAAATACCGGCAACACAGAAGGGAACACAATCAATGCAATGCACAATATGATGCATGATCATGACATGGCAAAATGAATGTGTTTTGGGCTAATGCAACTAGCAACAGATTAAATGAAGTTGGTTTGAATACAAGATTCAAATTCAAACTCCATATGTGATTATTCAAATGCCATTTAATTGATTTGTGCTAAACAGCAGCTATAAGTTATTCTAACATGCATGAAAATGGTACAGATGGATTCCTTGAATTTTTCTGATAATTTTTCATATATAATTTATTTAATTTGGAGTTACGGTTAATTTTCTATGATTTATTGAAATTTAGGGTATTTTCTGAATTTAATAAATCATTTCTGATTTATTTAAAACTCCAGAAAACAATTTCTGCATCAGCCTGACGTCATGATGACGTCAGCAGGTCAAAGGCGTCGACCAGGTCAAACCTGACCAGTGGGGTCCACTGGTCAGTGACCCAGTCAACTAACCAAGTTAGTTAGCCCTAACTAACTTAGTTAGCCGGGCGGGGCCCGCATGTCAGTGGCCTATCTAATTAGCTAAGTTAATTAGCGCTAACTAATCCAACACTAATCAAGCAGGCGCCTGGGCCCACACGTCAGGGGGGTCAAACCCCGGGTCAACTCGCCGGAGTTGACCCACGGCTCGTCGCCGGCGGAGCCAAAGACGGCGGAGGGGGTCGGAATTCCTCCTCCGGCGACCAAATCGGAGACTGAGGGGCTCTACGCGTAGCTGGTGTGTGCGTGCATCGAATCGTGGCATCCGTTCGTGCTCGGGAGGTCAGATTTGGCGACGGCAGCGAGTGGGGCAGCGGCCGGAGCACGGCGAGGTCGGGGTTGGCGCTAGGGGGCACGGCAGGTCGCACGGGTGGGTGCGCTCGGCTCCTGGAAGTGTGCTGAGCACGTTGCCGTGCTCGGGGGTTAGCTACGGTGGCTCTAGCCCCGTCTGTGCCATCACCGCCGACACCGTTTACCGGGGCCGGCGGCGAGGAACTGTCGGCTCCGACAGCCGGGGTGGTTAGAAGGCGCGGACGGCACGGGGAGAGAGGGGAAATGGACAGGGGCTCACGAGGGGTCGGGAGAGAAGCTCGGTGGGCTCGGGGAAGCCTCTGCAATGGCGAATTGACGACGGCGATCTCCGGGCACCGGAGATGAAGACGACGACGCTCCGGTCGACTGCGGCCTCCTCTGGCCGCGTGCGTCGCATGTGTAGCTCCACGGGGTCAGGGCGGAGCTCAGGGATGCATAGAGGGAGCGAGCGGGTGGCTGTGGCCCCGGTAAACGGCGTCGGCGGCGATGGGCGCGCTCGGCTGTGGTGGGGAACGGCGAGAGAGGAGCAAAGAGGGGAGAGTGCGGTGTCCAGGGGTCGAGGGGAGGCCGGGGAGGCGGTTCAGGCGCCGCGGTGGCGTGGGATGCAGGCAGGCAGGGAGGTGGCGTGTCGCCACGGCGCGCGCGTGCGCTGTCTCCCTCCTCTGCCTCCTGGCAGAGGTAGAGGATGACTGGCATGGGCCTTGGTGGGCTAGGCCACCAGCTGGGCCAGCTAGGTGGGCTGCCAGGTAGGTCCAGGTGAGATTTCTCTCCTCTGTCTTTTATTTATTGTTTTCTATTTTGTTCTGTTTTGTTTTGGTTTAGAAAAAAATACTAAACCATTTTATAAAATACTGAAAATAATTATGTGGCTAGAAATAAAATATACCAACCCACATAAAATGTTCCAGTAATTATTGGACATATATTATTTATATATCAAATATATATCCAATGCAAATAGCTATTTATTTAATTCAAAGGCCCAAAATAATTAACTCTGAGATACCAAAAATATTGTTTTGAGTTTTACCTCTTTGCAATATTTTCAGAGACTAAGAGGAGCATTTTCTTGGACTTCTTTGAGGAGATTTTAATGTTGATCATTTTAGAAGGTTTCTGAGGCTTTGAAAATTCCTCAATTCAAATTTTTAAAAAATTTAAACATGATGCACGGATGGAAGCAAGCACAGGACAGGCCAGAGCTAGGGATGTGACAACTCACCCCCACTAAACAAAAATCTCGTCCCGAGATTCAAGTGTAGGGTAAGACGATGGGGAACGCAACCTAACACAATCTTCACGATCCAGGTTGCCCTTCCTAGGAACGTTGATTCGATCACCATTATTGTCTTGAAGTCTTGCTCTGAGAAATCCTGTCAACATGACATGGAGGGAAGAAGGAGACGCTAGAAGGGTCAATCTTCCCGAAGATCGAACAACTCAGGATTAACTCACGGAATGAGACATAGAACCATCTCTCGGGTTGAGACATGAGATACACATCAAGAGGGGTGGAAAGAAACGGATGACGAGGGTTCACTAGGTAGACAACAATTCCACACCTAAGAAGGTGGTAAACGGTTGTCAACGTAGCGAGGAGTTGAGTTGCCATGATACCACGACGAAACATCCTGGAGAAGGGTGATTCGTAGATTATTATCTTAAGTGGCAAAAAGAATTACTTTTGATTCAAAGATCATTGAAACTCTTCATACCAGCCTAAGGCAATTCACAACGATCGTTAGGAGGGGGTCGGTAGAATGGCATACTCGGACTTGGATGATGTGGATTACCTTGTTGAAGACAACGCAATGGATGATTTTTGCTTATCACCGGAAATGGGAGGGACCCGTGGTAGAATGGCACATTGGCGGTGCAAGCTGGGAACAAAATGCAAATGCTGGGAATGATTCTGGTAACTGTGGAAGAACCCAACAATAGAGAGTGAATTCACTGTTTGAAAAGATCATAGCATTGCCGAGGAAACGGAGAGGAACCCAACAATAGAGAGTGAATTCACTGTTTGAAAAGATCATTTTAGAAGGTTTCTGAGGCTTTGAAAATTCCTCAATTCAAATTTTTAAAAAATTTAAACATGATGCACGGATGGAAGCAAGCACAGGACAGGCCAGAGCTAGGGATGTGACAACTATTAGAATATAATTTCAAATACCCCTGAAATATTTTATAAGCTTTTGAAAAAGTCCATCTAGCAATATAAAATATTCAGAGGAGTTTTTGGCATTGTTTGAATTATTTTTAAATTCAAAACAGTGGCAAAACAGATTAAATAAAAGAAAACAGAACTGAAATAGAAATAAAAGACAGAGGAGAGAAACCTTACCTGGACTTACCTCTGCAGCCCACCAGGCCCACCTGGCCAGCCCAGCCCATCTCCACTTTCCCCCCCTGTCGCCTTCCTCCTCGCGCCAGTAGGCGCAGGCGCGTGGCAGGAGCGCGCGGGCACACGCCCAGGCCACCTCCTGCCTCTCTGCCTGTCTCCCCGTCGCCTGAGGATGCCACGCACCACCCTGGACCATTCTCACTCTCCCCGTTCCTTCTTCTCTCTTCTCTGGCTCTCTCACTCGCGCGACCGAGAACCGCCGTCGCCGCCGCTCGTCGCAGTCGTAGCCACCACCGTCGTTCCACCCCACCAGAGTGACCAAAGGCTCCGCCTCGACGCCCCCGACCTCTCCATGGAGCTACGCAACGCCGGGAGCCCTGCATCGCCGCCCACGCCGTCTTCCCCATCTCCGGCCGCCCGAGATCGCCGGCGCCCGCTCGCCACCTCCGACGTCTCCCCCGAGCCGCTGGGCCCTCCAATCGACCCCTTGTAAGCCCCGCCTTCGTTTCCCCCTAACCCCATGTACGATTTCGAGCTCCAGCCGCTCCCTCCACCGGAGCCGAGACGCTCCGCCGCACGGGCTCGTCGCTGGTGAAGCCCCGGTGACCTTTTGGTCCCACGCATGCGTCCTTTGCACTCGTTACGTCCCGTAGAGTAAAACTAGCGCGACAACCGTCTCGTTTGCACTCCGCAGTGCCGTCCTCACTGACGCCGAACCCCGGCCGCCGCTAAAGCTCGTCGCCGACCACTCTCCGGCCACTCCCCAGCCGCGCCACCACCCTGGTTGGATGCGGACGAGCGTCCGCATCCCGTAGTCGTGCTCCGCGCACCAAACGGCGCTCTGTAGGCCATTTCCGCAGCGCACCACCGCGTCGGGACTCGCCGGCGGCTAAACGCCGGCGACCGTTGACCCTTGACCAGCGTGGGTTGACCCACTGCCCGGTTTGACCCTCCCCTCTCTCTCACTGACGTGTGGGCCCCAGGCCATTAACTAAACCTAATTAGCCACTAACACTGACCAGTGGGCCCCGACCCCCCCTAATCCTTTAATTAAGCAGATAACCCCCTGTTAACTAACTGTGACGCTGACATATGGGTCCCACAGGTCAGTTTGACCTGGACGGCGCCCGTTGACCTGCTGAGGTCAGCATGAGGTCATGCTGACGCAATAATTCCTTTCTGGAATTAAAATAAATTAGGAAATGATTTATAATTCCAGAAAATGCCTAAAACTTCTAAAATTCATAGAAATTCAACCGTAGCTCCAAATTAAATAAATTATATATGAAAAATTATCAGAAAAATTCAAGGAATCCATCTGTACCATTTTCATGCATGTTAGAACAACTTATAGCTGCTGTTTAGCACAAATAAATTGAATGGCATTTGAATAATCACATATGGAGTTTGAATTTGAATCTTGTATTCAAACCAACTTCATTTAATCTGTTGCTAGTTTCATTAGCTCAAAACACATTCATATTGCCATGTCATGATCATGCATCATATTGTGCATTGCATTGATTGTGTTCCCTTCTGTGTTGCCGGTATTTGTCCCCTCTCGATAGACGTGATACCGATGATGTGATCGTTGACACTGATGAAGACTCAATGTTATCTTCAGAAGTGCCAGGCAAGCAAACCCCCTTGTTCATTCCGATAAAATCCCACTCTCTCGCTCCTGCTCTCCTTTACTGCATTAGGACAACAGCGACATATTTGTTACTTGCTGCGGTAGCTGAACCCCTTTATCCTTTGCATGACCTGTCATTGCCACAGTAAATAGATGAAACCCACTAGCATGAGTAGGAGTTGTTTGAGCCCTGTTGTGCCTACTCATTCATGTTTGTTTGTCATGCCTGCTACTTCTTAGAGTTGAGTCAGGTCTGATTCATCGGGGATGAATCAGAGGCGTGTGAACATGTCCTACCGTGTGTGAGCTAAGTGTGTGAACACGATTTGGTAAAGGTAGCGGTGAGAGGCCATGTAGGAGTACATGGTGGGTTGTCTCATTGCAGCCGTCCTCAGGAACTGAGTTCTGTGTTTGTGATCCATGATTCAGCTACTACCATACATTGGGCCCTGAAATATGACCCCGCTCGACTTCTTATTCACCCTAGTCCTCTGTCCAGGAGTTGCAAGTAGTTTCTGGTGTTTGTAGCTTACTGGAGGCCGTGGACAGCGCTGACCATAGGGGTGGGCTGTGATGCGGTAGGTACGTGGCACGGTGTACCGGATGCCCGTTTGGTATCTCGGGAACCCTGTTCACATCGTTTGGGGCTGTGAGCGAAACTCCGGCCGGATCTCCTCATGGATGGAACCCGAATAGGCGATAAACCTGGACTAGAGACTTGAGTGTTTAGGTAGGTCGTGGTCTACACCCACGTCGGCTTTCGCTTGAAGTCTGCCGAGCACATGTCGTGTGCAGACGCTAAGTGGTGGAAACATGTATGAAGAAGTACACCCCTGCAGGGTTAACATCATCTATTCGAATAGCCGTGTCCGCGGAAAAGGACTTCTGGGTTGCTTATATCAGTTCATAGACAAGTGAAAGTGGATACTCTAAAATACGCAAGATAAGCGTGAGTGCTATGGATGGCGTTCTCGTAGGGAGACGGGAGCGGATCCATAGTGGTGTATTGATATGGTGAATACGTGGCTCGTGTGCGCCACCTCAAAAGAGTTACATTGCAGTCGTAGTTCAGGATAGCCACCGAGTCAAAGCTGGCTTGCTGCTGTCAGGACCCTGACTCAATGCCACATCGATCTAGCATGTAACACCTCATATCACTTTGCGGCCTCACGCACGGTATTCCCACGGGTGTCGCCTTACCTTAGCCCGGAACCGTTTGCGCCTTTTGGCACACGTATATGACGGTGTCGCTAGCATCCATATGATAAGGAGCCCGGGCTGACATGGCTAGTCGTAAACCCAAAGTGGCACAGACTTACAGGGACAGGCATCCGTGACCCAGCATCGAACGTGTCGGTCATCAACGAGTGAATCCAGGCTGTAGCACTGGGCTAGCAGGACTCCGGTATTCATCGCGTGACATTTCCCCGAAGGGACAAACACAGAAACGAAGAAGGACACATGCCGGCCAACCTAAGTGTTCCGGAGCAGTAGCAAGCTACCAAGGCTCAATGGAAACACTAGGAGACATTTCCCGGTAAGAGAGGCTACTAAAGATAAACAACTAGATAGTCAGATCCCACACATACCAAGCATTTCAATAACATACACACAATATGCTCGATATGTGCAATACAACATGGCATCACAAAATGACTCTACGACTCAAGTATTTATTCAATAGGCTCCGAGGAGCGAGATATTACAAACATGGGTCTCATGACCCAACAATCAGAGCATACAAGTCAAAACACAAGCGGAAGCTATCATGTCTAAGTACAGACATCTATAAATGAAAAAGGCTGAGAAGCCTAACTATCTATCAGATCCTGCCGAGGGCACAAGATCGTAGCTGAGGTATCAAGCTAAACGTCGAAGTCCACGCGGAACTACTAGCGAGACCGAAGTCTCTCTGCAAAAACATAAAATAGGCAAACGTGAGTACAAATGTACCCACCAAGACTTACATCAGAACTAACTACATATGCATCATTATCAACAAAGGGGATGGTGGGGTTTAACTGCAGCAAGCCAGCTTTGACTCGGTGGCTATCCTGAACTACGACTGCAATGTAACTCTTTTGAGGTGGCGCACACGAGTCCACATATTCACCATATCAATACACCACTACGGATCCGCTCCCGTCTCCCTACGAGAACGCCATCCATAGCACTCACGCTTATCTTGCGTATTTTAGAGTATCCACTTTCACTTGTCTATGAACTGATATAAGCAACCCAGAAGTCCTTTTCCGCGGACACGGCTATTCGAATAGATGATGTTAACCCTGCAGGGGTGTACTTCTTCATACATGTTTCCACTACTTAGCGTCTGCACACGACATGTGCTCGGCAGACTTCAAGCGAAAGCCGACGTGGGTGTAGACCACGACCTACCTAAACACTCAAGTCTCTAGTCCAGGTTTATCGCCTATTCGGGTTCCATCCATGAGGAGATCCGGCCGGAGTTTCGCTCACAGCCCCAAACGATGTGAACAGGGTTCCCGAGATACCAAACGGGCATCCGGTACACCGTGCCACGTACCTACCACATCATAGCCCACCCCTACGGTCAGCGCTGTCCACGGCCTCCAGTAAGCTACAAACACCAGAAACTACTTGCAACTCCTGGACAGAGGACTAGGGTGAATAAGAAGTCGAGCGGGGTCATATTTCAGGGCCCAATGTATGGTAGTAGCTGAATCATGGATCACAAACACAGAACTCAGTTCCTGAGGACGGCTGCAATGAGACAACCCACCATGTACTCCTACATGGCCTCTCACCGCTACCTTTACCAAATCGTGTTCACACACTTAGCTCACACACGGTAGGACATGTTCACACGCCTCTGATTCATCCCCGATGAATCTGACCTGACTCAACTCTAAGTAGTAGCAGGCATGACAAACAAACATGAATGAGTAGGCACAACAGGGCTCAAACAACTCCTACTCATGCTAGTGGGTTTCATCTATTTACTGTGGCAATGACAGGTCATGCAAAGGATAAAGGGGTTCAGCTACCGCAGCAAGTAACAAATATGTCGCTGTTGTCCTAATGCAGTAAAGGAGAGCAGGAGCGAGAGAGTGGGATTTTATCGGAATGAACAAGGGGGTTTTGCTTGCCTGGCACTTCTGAAGATAACATTGAGTCTTCATCGGTGTCAACGATCACATCATCGGTATCACGTCTATCGAGAGGGGACAAATACCGGCAACACAGAAGGGAACACAATCAATGCAATGCACAATATGATGCATGATCATGACATGGCAATATGAATGTGTTTTGAGCTAATGAAACTAGCAACAGATTAAATGAAGTTGGTTTGAATACAAGATTCAAATTCAAACTCCATATGTGATTATTCAAATGCCATTCAATTGATTTGTGCTAAACAGCAGCTATAAGTTGTTCTAACATGCATGAAAATGGTACAGATGGATTCCTTGAATTTTTCTGATAATTTTTCATATATAATTTATTTAATTTGGAGCTACGGTTGAATTTCTATGAATTTTAGAAGTTTTAGGCATTTTCTGGAATTATAAATCATTTCCTAATTTATTTTAATTCCAGAAAGGAATTATTGCGTCAGCATGACCTCATGCTGACCTCAGCAGGTCAACGGGCGCCGTCCAGGTCAAACTGACCTGTGGGACCCATATGTCAGCGTCACAGTTAGTTAACAGGGGGTTATCTGCTTAATTAAAGGATTAGGGGGGGGTCGGGGCCCACTGGTCAGTGTTAGTGGCTAATTAGGTTTAGTTAATGGCCTGGGGCCCACACGTCAGTGAGAGAGAGGGGAGGGTCAAACCGGGCAGTGGGTCAACCCACGCCGGTCAAGGGTCAACGGTCGCCGGCGTTTAGCCGCCGGCGAGTCCCGACGCGGTGGTGCGCTGCGGAAATGGCCTACAGAGCGCTGTTTGGCGCGCGGAGCACGACTACGGGATGCGGACGCTCGTCCGCATCCAACCAGGGTGGTGGCGCAGCCGGGGAGTGGCCGGAGAGTGGTCGGCGACGAGCTTTAGCGGCGGCCGGGGTTCGGCGTCAGTGAGGACGGCGTTGCGGTGTGCAAACGAGACGGTTGTCGCGCTAGTTTTACTCTACGGGACGTAACGAGTGCAACAGACGCATGCGTGGGACCAAAAGGTCACCGGGGCTTCACCGGCGACGAGCCCGTGCGGCGGAGCGTCTCGGCTCCGGTGGAGGGAGCGGTTGGAGCTCGAAATCGAACATGGGGTTAGGGGGAAACGAAGGCGGGGCTTACAGGGGGTCGATTGGAGGGCCCAGCGGCTCGGGGGAGACGTCGGAGGTGGCGAGCGGGCGCCGGCGATCTCGGGCGGCCGGAGATGGGGAAGACGGCGTGGGCGGCGATGCAGGGCTCCCGGCGTTGCGTAGCTCCATGGAGAGGTCGGGGGCGTCGAGGCGGAGCCTTTGGTCACTCTGGTGGGGTGGAACGACGGTGGTGGCTACGACTGCGACGAGCGGCGGCGACGGCGGTTCTCGGTCGCGCGAGTGAGAGAGCCAGAGAAGAGAGAAGAAGGAATGGGGAGAGTGAGAACGGTCCAGGGGGGTGCGTGGCATCCTCAGGCGACGGGGAGACAGGCAGAGAGGCAGGAGGTGGCCTGGGCGTGTGCCCGCGCGCTCCGGCCACGCGCCTGCGCCTACTGGCGCAAGGAGGAAGGCGACATGGGGGGAAAGTGGAGATGGGCTGGGCTGGCCAGGTGGGCCTGGTGAGCTGCAGAGGTAAGTCCAGGTAAGGTTTCTCTCCTCTGTCTTTTATTTCTATTTCAGTTCTGTTTTCTTTTATTTAATCTGTTTTGCCACTGTTTTGAATTTAAAAATAATTCAAACAATGCCAAAAACTCCTCTGAATATTTTATATTGCTAGATGGACTTTTCCAAAAGCTTATAAAATATTTCAGGGGTATTTGAAATTATATTCTAATTAGATGAATATAATTCAAATTCAAATAGCTAATGAATTAAATCCAAAGTCCCAAAAATAATTCCTTAAAAATGTTCAATATTTTGGTTGGGACCAGAACCCTTACCAAAAATTATCAAACATTTAAGAAGAGCATTTTGGAGCAATGAATGAGATTTCTAGGGTTTTTGCCCCTCTTTTATTTAAGTTTTTGAGGCTTCCAAAAATTCCTCAGTTCAAGTTTCGAAAATATAGACATGATGCACACATGAAGCTAGCCTAGAGCACTACCAGCAGCTAGGGATGTGACAACTCACCCCCACTAAACAAGAATCTCATCTCGAGATTCAAGCGTAGGGTAAGGTGAAGGGTAAACGCAACTAGTATAATCTTCACGATCCAGGGTGCACTTCAGTTGAACGTTGATTCATTCACCATCATTGTCTTGATGTCCTGCTCTGAGAAATCCTGTCAACATGGCATGGAGGGAAGAAGGAGACTCTAGAAGGGTCGATCTTCTCGAAGATCGAACAACTCAGGATTAACTCACGGAATGAGACATAGAACCATCTCTCGGGTTGAGACACGAGATACACATCAAGAGGGGTGGAAAGAAACGGATGACGAAGGTTCACTAGGTAGACAACAATTTCACGCTTAAGAAGGTGGTAATCGATTATCAACGTAGCGAGGAGTTGAGTTGCCATGAAACCACAACGAGGCACCTTAGGGAAGGTGACTCGTAGAAATATCCCCTTAAGTGGCAAAAAGAATTACCTTTGATTCAGAGATCATTGAGACTCTTTAAACCAGCCTAAGGCAATTCTCGAGCAATCGTTTGGAGGGGTTCGGTGGAATGGTATACTCGGACTTGGCTGATGTGGATTACCTTGTTGAAGACAATGTAATGGATGAATTTGCTTATCACCAGAAATGGAAGAGACCCATGGTAGAATGGCACATTGGCGGTGCAAGCTGGGAACAAAATGCAAATACTGGGAATGATTCTGGTAACTGGGGAAGAACCCAACAATAGAGAGTGAATCCACTGTTTGAGAAGTTATAGCATAACCGAGGAAGTTGGGAGCAAACCTAGTTAGTGCCGATGGTAACACCTAACGCTTGTGCGTGCTCTCAAGAACTTGAGCATTTCCATAACCATCAAGGTTTTACCAATATCCGTGTCAAGGATTCTGGCAACACAACTTACTACCATGATGAATACCGGTGGAAGATGCCGATGCAAAGGAAGATAACACATTCTTAGATTTCACCCTTGGCGGGGTCAAGGAAATAAAATCTGGATGATCGACCGAGAGACATTTAGCACTCCGCTTCTAATGTTCTCCATGATGTGATAGCATAATCCATTCATAGATATGGTTTGACATCTAGGACATCAAGTAAAGGTCGGACTTCGGGATCTCAAAAATCCATAGGGGCAACTAGGGAGTAAATCCTACGAAATCCCTATGGGGAGGTGGCCAACTTCTCCAATCAAGATACTACAATAATAGGTCTCCTGGCGGGGTGTGTTGGCCACGACATCCACCTTACCGGTTTCCGAGGGACCAATATTATAGTTCTTGGGAAATGTTCTAAACCATCATATCTGCCTGAGATTCAGATCTGGTTGGTGTCAGGATATTCCAGACTCATCGAGTCTAGGAAGGAAAATGAAAGTTTGCAACACAAATCGACGAGATGACGTTGCGAGATTCTCGGGAAATGAACTACGATAGTAAGCTCCAAAACATGAGCTGGTTCTGCTACAAACATGTGAACACGTTGTCCCAGACAAGCATGACCACGTGGTAGTCTTATAATAAAACACTACCGAGTTCAGGTGGGGAACCATCAACGAGGATATCAAAATCCTTGCATAAGGTATACTCTTAAGAAGGAACTTCTTCTCCTTGAACAAATCAATCAGTGGCTTGGTGTGCTAGGGATACATATAGATTGAAGGTTGCAAGTCTTCAAACCACAGAATTCTTTGCACATGTGCATGACTGACTTGCGATGATTCCAGAGGAAGCAACATTGACTTTCTCGAGTTTACGGCGGCACCCTGCATCAAATGCACACGAACTAGAGGAAGTCACTTCTTACATCCGAACATATGCTTCATGAGCTAGCATGAACAAATGCTTTCAAAAGTTTCCAACACTAGCTTAATGTTCAGCAAAATTATGGAGAAGACAAGGATGTTGTCAATGGGCACAACAACAATTCATCTGGGTTTCCTTTTAAAAGGAATTCCATAGTTAAGTGAACAAGTGATATCATTGGTCAGACCCAAAAGATATAATGGTGTATGCTCGAGGGATCAACCACGAGTAAGACAACATTACGAATATCGTTGGTTCTGGTCTGATTGGATGATAGCCCATACTCAATCAAAGGTTTGGGTAAGATAATAGATCCAACAATTCTTCACGAGGACCAATTGATGAAGATATCATCTTTCTTCAACACACACACACACACACACACAAAAAGATATCCCTTAACATGAACTAAGTCGGACAAGCTTTTATCTTCCAACTCTCCAAGTTGTTGTTTAGCTTATCCAACTAGCTCAGGGTATCCAACACGGATTCTTGGAGAAGGGGTGGTTTACAGGAATAAACCAACTTGATCACGAACTCAACATAGCGGTCAGGTGACAACCTGGTAATACTTCTGAGAAGATATTCAGAAAATAACGAACCACCGGTATGTTACTAAGCTCGAGAACAATCTTGCTTTTCAGGGCAAGACGATATGATCAATAGAGCAAGGATTTGAAATAATCCTAACTCATCGATCGAGGAGTGAACCAGGAGAATGGACTTGGTAGCACGATCAATCTTAGAATGATGATTCAATAACCAACACACTAAGAATGAAATTATTGTCCTTTAACTACCCAGCAACGAGGTTGCTAGGCGTATTGATTTCACACATCACAATTCATTTGTCGGTATTCCGGTTGCATCAACACGAAGACCGAGGAATGACTAATGATGGCAAGAAGTATCACTGTACCAAGAGTTCATACGATGGTGTGCAATTCCTATAACAATCCCGATATAAAGATGGTAATACTCCAAGGTAGAACAGAACAAAAGCTGGATTAGCAATTTGATCTGCGGAGCACAACTTCTTTGACCCAATCCTGGATATGGAAGAGGTACTGGAGTTTGTTTCTCCTAGTCATTCTGCGATAGAATGGCTTGGCGGACCACAAGAGTAATAGGCATCGATAAACGAACGCACGCATACTCTTGACTATCAATTGATAGACGAGGGTCAGAATGCAACTAAAGAGAACAACTCAAAGGAACATATAATTTTCTGAGTTGTGGATGCATAGATTAGTATGTCGAACCAAGTTCAACATATTTCTTCCGGATAACCCATGCAGAAAGGTAGAACTGGCAGAGTCACGATTTATGAATGGAGAACTCCTCAAGAATAATCCTGTTGTGATATTTCAGTTCAACGAGGAACTTCTGCCATAAGTAGTTCATGGTATTTGGAAGAAGAAGATACCACGGACTTCAAGGACTATCGCAAAGGTTACTAATATCCTGAAGGCACTAGAAATTACTATCAACATGAAGTAGGTAGAGTGAATCTCGGGTTCAAGAACCCAGGAACAGAATACCTATTACTAAGTAGCATCACGGGATGCTTTCGAGAATGATGGCCAGAATCATCACACTGGGAACACAAATCATGGCTAAATTACTAGATGATCCCCTAAGACACCTAGGGTCATAATAATATCTCCAACATATATGTCAAGGTAACAGAGTACCTCAACTCACTAATTAGTGTGGTTAATCTGGCCCAAAGGAACATTGAAACGGGAGGAAGGAATTTGCAAGTGCATCAGACTGTTTAGAGACCTGAGATGACTTGGACAGCATAACGGCTGTAAATGCTCAAAAAAGGTTTGAGACATTCACAAAAATGGTGGCATAACCACCCAGAAACACAATATCAAGGTTTCAAGATCAACAATTAACATACGGAAGTAGTAGGAACTAAACTGAGACTTAAACCCAACAATCTTAAGTCTACGGATTAGTAACACGTGATCCTGATAGAAAGAAGAGATAACCTAGTTCTTAATCCCTGTAGAAGAGAAGATGATGACTCAGATCAGAAGGCCATGAGGTATAAGGAGTAAAAAGAGCCTTACGTTCCATCCCACAATCAATTCCCTTATATAACTAAGAATTTCTAGACTCAACTTCGACCAGTTTGGCTTGGTAATCCTACAGGCAGTCAAGCTCTGATACCAACGCTGTCAGGACCCCGACTCAATGCCACATCGATCTAGCATGTAACACCTCATATCACTTTGCAGCCTCACGCACGGTATTCCCACGGGTGTCGCCTTACCTTAGCCCAGAACCGTTTGCGCCTTTTGGCACACGTATATGACGGTGTCGCTAGCATCCATATGATAAGGAGCCCGGGCTGACATGGCTAGTCGTAAACCCAAAGTGGCACAGACTTACAGGGACAGGCATCCATGACCCAGCATCGAACGTGTCGGTCATCAGCGAGTGAATCCAGGCTGTAGCACTGGGCTAGCAGGACTCCGGTATTCATCGCGTGACATTTCCCCGAAGGGACAGAAACAGGAACGAAGAAGGACACATGCCGGCCAGCCTAAGTGTTCCGGAGCAGTAGCAAGGTACCAAGGCTCAATGGAAACACTAGGAGACATTTCCCGGTAAGAGAGGCTACTAAAGATAAACAACTAGATAGTCAGATCCCACACATACCAAGCATTTCAATAACATACACACAATATGCTCGATATGTGCAATACAACATGGCATCACAAAATGACTCTATGACTCAAGTATTTATTCAATAGGCTCCGAGGAGCGAGATATTACAAACATGGGTCTCATGACCCAACAATCAGAGCATACAAGTCAAAACACAAGCGGAAGCTATCATGTCTGAGTACAGACATCTATAAATGAAAAAGGCTAAGAAGCTTGACTATCTATCAGATCCTGCCGAGGGCACAAGATCGTAGCTGAGGTATCAAGCTAAACATCGAAGTCCACGCGGAACTACTAGCGAGACCGAAGTCTCTCTGCAAAAACATAAAATAGGCAAACGTGAGTACAAATGTACCCAGCAAGACTTACATCAGAACAAACTACATATGCATCATTATCAACAAAGGGGATGGTGGGGTTTAACTGCAGCAAGCCAGCTTTGACTCGGTGGCTATCCTGAACTACGACTGCAATGTAACTCTTTTGAGGTGGCGCACACGAGTCCACATATTCACCATATCAATACACCACTATGGATCCGCTCCCGTCTCCCTACGAGAACGCCATCCATAGCACTCACGCTTATCTTGCATATTTTAGAGTATCCACTTTCACTTGTCTATGAACTCATATAAGCAACCCAGAAGTCCTTTTCCGCGGACACGACTATTCGAATAGATGATGTTAACCCTGCAGGGGTGTACTTCTTCATACATGTTTCCACCACTTAGCGTCTGCACACGACATGTGCTCGGCAGACTTCAAGCGAAAGCCGACGTGGGTGTAGACCACGACCTACCTAAACACTCAAGTCTCTAGTCCAGGTTTATCGCCTATTCGGGTTCCATCCATGAGGAGATCCGGCCGAAGTTTCGATCACAGCCCCAAACGATGTGAACAGGGTTCCCGAGATACCAAACGGGCATCCGGTACACCGTGCCACGTACCTACCGCATCACAGCCCACCCCTACGGTCAGCGCTGTCCATGGCCTCCAGTAAGCTACAAACACCAGAAACTACTTACAACTCCTGGACAGAGGACTAGGGTGAATAAGAAGTCGAGCGGGGTCATATTTCAGGGCCCAATGTATGGTAGTAGCTGAATCATGGATCACAAACACAGAACTCAGTTCCTGAGGACGGCTACAATGAGACAACCCACCATGTACTCCTACATGGCCTCTCACCGCTACCTTTACCAAATCGTGTTCACACACTTAGCTCACACACGGTAGGACATGTTCACACGCCTCTGATTCATCCCCGATGAATCAGACCTGACTCAACTCTAAGCAGTAGCAGGCATGACAAACAAACATGAATGAGTAGGCACAACAGGGCTCAAACAACTCCTACTCATGCTAGTGGGTTTCATCTATTTACTGTGGCAATGACAGGTCATGCAAAGGATAAAGGGGTTCAGCTACCGCAGCAAGTAACAAATATGTCGCTGTTGTCCTAATGCAGTAAAGGAGAGCAGGAGCGAGAGAGTGGGATTTTATCGGAATGAACAAGGGGGTTTTGCTTGCCTGGCACTTCTGAAGATAACATTGAGTCTTCATCAGTGTCAATGATCACATCATCGGTATCACGTCTATCGAGAGGGGACAAATACCGGCAACACAGAAGGGAACACAATCAATGCAATGCACAATATGATGACATGGCAATATGAATGTGTTTTGAGCTAATGAAACTAGCAACAGATTAAATGAAGTTGGTTTGAATACAAGATTCAAATTCAAACTCCATATGTGATTATTCAAATGCCATTCTATTGATTTGTGCTAAACAGCAGCTATAAGTTATTCTAACATGCATGAAAATGGTACATATGGATTCCTTGAATTTTTCTGATAATTTTTCATATATAATTTATTTAATTTCGAGCTACGGTTGAATTTCTATGAATTTTAGAAGTTTTAGGCATTTTCTGGAATTATAAATCATTTCCTAATTTATTTTAATTCCATTATTGCGTCAGCATGACCTCATGCTGACCTCAGCAGGTCAACGGGCGCCGTCCAGGTCAAACTGACCTGTGGGACCCATATGTCAACGTCACAGTTAGTTAACAGGGGGTTATCTGCTTAATTAAAGGATTAGGGGGGGTCGGGGCCCACTGGTCAGTGTTAGTGGCTAATTAGGTTTAGTTAATGGCCTGGGGCCCACACGTCAGTGAGAGAGAGGGGAGGGTCAAACCGGGCAGTGGGTCAACCCACGCCGGTCAATGGTCAACGGTCGCCGGCGTTTAGCCGCCGGCGAGTCCCGACGCGGTGGTGTGCTGCGGAAATGGCCTACAGAGCGCCGTTTGGCGCGCGGAGCACAACTACGGGATGCGGACGCTCGTCCGCATCCAACCAGGGTGGTGGCGCGGCCGGGGAGTGGCCGGAGAGTGGTCGGCGACGAGCTTTAGCGGCGGCCGGGGTTCGGCGTCAGTGAGGACGGCGCTGCGGTGTGCAAACGAGACGGTTGTCGCGCTAGTTTTACTCTACGGGATGTAACGAGTGCAACGGACACATGCGTGGGACCAAAAGGTCACCGGGGCTTCACCGGCGACGAGCCCGTGCGGCGGAGCGTCTCGGCTCCGGTGGAGGGAGCGGCTGGAGCTCGAAATCGGACATGGGGTTAGGCGGAAACGAAGGCGGGGCTTACAGGGGGTCGATTGGAGGGCCCAGCGGCTCGGGGAGACGTCGGAGGTGGCGAGCGGGCGCCGGCGATCTCGGGCGGCCGGAGATGGGGAAGACGGCGTGGGCGGCGATGCAGGGCTCCCGGCGTTGCGTAGCTCCATGGAGAGGTCGGGGGCGTCGAGGCGGAGCCTTTGGTCACTCTGGTGGGGTGGAATGACGGTGGTGGCTACGACTGCGACGAGCAGCAGCGACGGCGGTTTTCGGTCGCGCGAGTGAGAGAGCCAGAGAAGAGAGAAGAAGGAACGGGGAGAGTGAGAACGGTCCAGGGGGGTGCGTGGCATCCTCAGGCGACGGGGAGACAGGCAGAGAGGCAGGAGGTGGCCTGGGCGTGTGCCCGCGCGCTCCGGCCACGCGCCTGCGCCTACTGGCGCGAGGAGGAAGGCGACAGGGGGGGAAAGTGGAGATGGGCTGGGCTGGCCAGGTGGGCCTGGTGGGCTGCAGAGGTAAGTCCAGGTAAGGTTTCTCTCCTCTGTCTTTTATTTCTATTTCAGTTCTGTTTTCTTTTATTTAATCTGTTTTGCCACTGTTTTGAATTTAAAAATAATTCAAACAATGCCAAAAACTCCTCTGAATATTTTATATTGCTAGATGGACTTTTCCAAAAGCTTATAAAATATTTCAGGGGTATTTGAAATTATATTCTAATTATATGAATATAATTCAAATTCAAATAGCTAATGAATTAAATCCAAAGTCCCAAAAATAATTCCTTAAAAATGTTCAATATTTTGGTTGGGACCAGAACCCTTACCAAAAATTATCAAACATTTAAGAAGAGCATTTTGGAGCAATGAATGAGATTTCTAGGGTTTTCGCCCCTCTTTTATTTAAGTTTTTGAGGCTTCCAAAAATTCCTCAGTTCAAGTTTCGAAAATATAGACATGATGCACACATGAAGCTAGCCTAGAGCACTACCAGCAGCTAGGGATGTGACAACTAGGATTGATAAGACGATAGGTCCAGCAACTGATCACAGGGACCAATCGATGAAGATATCATCTTTCTTCAACACACACTACACAAGAATATCCCTTTGGAACGAACTAAGTCAGGCAAGCTTTTATCTTCCAACCCTCCAAGTTGTCGTTTAGCTTAACCAACTAGCTCAGGGATATCTAACACCGATTCTTGGAGAGAAGGTGGTTCACAAGAAACCAACTTGATCACGAGCTCAACATAGCGGTCAGGTGACAACCTGGTAACACTTCCGAGAAGATCTTTGGAAATTACGAACCACCGATATGTTACTAAGCTCGAGAACAATCTTGCTTTTCAGGGCAAGATGATATGATCAAATGAGCGAGGACTTGACAAAATCCTAACTCATCAATCAAAGAGTGCACCAGGAAATAAGGACTAGGTAGCACGATCAATCTTAGAATGGTGATTCAATAACCAACATACTAAGAATAAAATTATTGTCCATTAACTACCAAGCAAGGGGGTTGCTAGGAGTATTGAGTTCACACATCATGATTCACTTGTCGGCACTCCGGCTGCAACAACACGGAACCGAGGAATGAAAAAGGATGGCGAGAAGTATCACTATGTCAAGAATTCACAAAAGGTGGTGCAATTCTCATGAAATTCCTGTCATAAAGAAGGTAATACTTCAGGGTAGAGCAGACCAGAAGCTGGATTGTAACTTGATCTGCGGAACACAACTACTTTGACCCAATCCTAAATATGGATGAGGTATTGGAGTTTGTTTCTCCTAGTCATTCCGGAATAGAATGGCTTGACAGACCACAAGAGTAATAAGCATTGATAACACGAATGCACAATTACTCCTGACTATCAATTGATAGACGAGGGCCAGAGAACAACTAAAGAGGGACAACGCAAAGGAACATATGATTTTCTGAGTTGTGAATGCATAGATTAGCATGTCGAACGAGTTCAACATATTTCTTCCGGACAATCCATGCGGAAAGGTAGAACTGGCAGAGTCACAATGTAGAATCGAGAACCCATCGAGAGCACTCTGATTGTGATCTTTCGATCAGCGAGGAACATCTGCCATAAGCGGTTCATAGTATTTGGAAGAAGAAGATACCACGGACTTCAAGGACTATCGCAAAGGTTACTAATATCCTGAAGGCACTAGCAATTACTATCAACATGAAGTAGGTAGAGTGAATCTCGGGTTCAAGAACCCAGGAACAAAATACCTATTACTAAGTAGCATCACGGGATGCTTTCGAGAATGATGGCCAGAATCATCACACTGGGAACACAAATCATGGCTAAATTACTAGATGATCCCCTAAGACACCTAGGGTCATAATAATATCTCCAACATATATGTCAAGGTAACAGAGTACCTCAACTCACTAATTAGTGTGATTGAGCTGGCATAAAGGAGCATCGAAACCAGAGGGAAAGGATTTTGCAAATGCATCAGACTACTTAGAAACCTGGGACGACTCGGACAGCATAACGGCTGTAAAAGCTCAGAAAAGATTTGAGACGTTCACAAAAATGGTGGCATAACCACTCAGAAGCATAATATCTAGGTCTCGAGATCAACAGTTAACATACAGAAGTACTAGGAACTGAAACGAGGCTTAATCCAACAATCTTATAAGTCTACTGATTAGTAACACGTGATCCTGATATAAAGAAGAGATAGCCTAGTTCTTAATCCCCGTAGAAGAGAAGATGATGACTCAGATCAGAAGGCCATGAGGTATAAAGAGTAAAAAGAGCCTTACGTTCCATCCCACAATCAATTCCCTTACATAACTAAAGAATATCTAGACTCAACTTCGACCAGTTTGGCTTGGTAATCCTACAGGCAGTCAAGCTCTGATACCAACGCTGTCAGGACCCCGACTCAATGCCACATCGATCTAGCATGTAACACCTCATATCACTTTGCGGCCTCACGCATGGTATTCCCACGGGTGTCGCCTTACCTTAGCCCGGAACCGTTTGCGCCTTTTGGCACACGTATATGACGGTGTCGCTAGCATCCATATGATAAGGAGCCCGGGCTGACATGGCTAGTCGTAAACCCAAATTGGCACAGACTTACAGGGACAGGCATCCATGACCCAGCATCGAACGTGTCGGTCATCAGCGAGTGAATCCAGGCTGTAGCACTGGGCTAGAAGGACTCCGGTATTCATCGTGTGACATTTCCCCGAAGGGACAGACACAGGAACGAAGAAGGACACATGCCGGCCAGCCTAAGTGTTCCGGAGCAGTAGCAAGCTACCAAGGCTCAATGGAAACACTAGGAGACATTTCCCGGTAAGAGAGGCTACTAAAGATAAACAACTAGATAGTCAGATCCCACACATACCAAGCATTTCAATAACATACACACAATATGCTCGAGATGTGCAATACAACATGGCATCACAAAATGACTCTACGACTCAAGTATTTATTCAATAGGCTCCGAGGAGCGAGATATTACAAACATGGGTCTAATGACCCAACAGTCAGAGCATACAAGTCAAAGCACAAGCGGAAGCTATCATGTCTGAGTACAGACATCAATAAATGAAAAAGGCTGAGAAGCCTGACTATCTATCAGATCCTGCCGAGGGCACAAGATCATAGCTGAGGTATCAAGCTAAACATCGAAGTCCACGCGGAACTACTAGCGAGACCGAAGTCTCTCTGCAAAAACATAAAATAGGCAAACGTGAGTACAAATGTACCCAGCAAGACTTACATCAGAACTAACTACATATGCATCATTATCAACAAAGGGGATGGTGGGGTTTAACTGCAGCAAGCCAGCTTTGACTCGGTGGCTATCCTGAACTACGACTGCAATGTAACTCTTTTGAGGTGGCGCACACGAGTCCACATATTCACCATATCAATACACCACTATGGATCCGCTCCCGTCTCCCTACGAGAACGCCATCCATAGCACCCACGCTTATCTTGCGTATTTTAGAGTATCCACTTTCACTTGTCTATGAACTGATATAAGCAACCCAGAAGTCCTTTTCCGCGGACACGGCTATTCGAATAGATGATGTTAACCCTGCAGGGGTGTACTTCTTCATACATGTTTCCACCACTTAGCGTCTGCACACGACATGTGCTCGGCAGACTTCAAGCGAAAGCCGACGTGGGTGTAGACCACGACCTACCTAAACGCTCAAGTCTCTAGTACAGGTTTATCGCCTATTCGGGTTCCATCCATGAGGAGATCCGGCCGGAGTTTCGCTCACAGCCCCAAACGATGTGAACAGGGTTCCCGAGATACCAAACGGGCATCCGGTACACCGTGCCACGTACCTACCGCATCACAGCCCACCCCTACAATCAGCACTGTCCACGGCCTCCAGTAAGCTACAAACACCAGAAACTACTTGCAACTCCTGGACAGAGGACTAGGGTGAATAAGAAGTCGAGCGGGGTCATATTTCAGGGGCCAATGTATGGTAGTAGCTGAATCATGGATCACAAACACAGAACTCAGTTCCTGAGGACGGCTGCAATGAGACAACCCACCATGTACTCCTACATGGCCTCTCACCGCTACCTTTACCAAATCCTATTCACACACTTAGCTCACACACGGTAGGACATGCTCACACGCCTCTGATTCATCCCCGATGAATCAGACCTGACTCAACTCTAAGCAGTAGCAGGCATGACAAACAAACATGAATGAGTAGGCACAACAGGGCTCAAACAACTCCTACTCATGCTAGTGGGTTTCATCTATTTACTGTGGCAATGACAGGTCATGCAAAGGATAAAGGGGTTCAGCTACCGCAGCAAGTAACAAATATGTCGCTGTTGTCCTAATGCAGTAAAGGAGAGCAGGAGCGAGAGAGTGGGATTTTATCAGAATGAACAAGGGGGTTTTGCTTGCCTGGCACTTCTGAAGATAACATTGAGTCTTCATCAGTGTCAACGATCACATCATCGGTATCACGTCTATCGAGAGGGGACAAATACCGGCAACACAGAAGGGAACACAATCAATGCAATGCACAATATGATGCATGATCATGACATGGCAATATGAATGTGTTTTGAGCTAATGAAACTAGCAACAGATTAAATGAAGTTGGTTTGAATACAAGATTCAAATTCAAACTCCATATGTGATTATTCAAATGCCATTCAATTGATTTGTGCTAAACAGCAGCTATAAGTTATTCTAACATGCATGAAAATGGTACAGATGGATTCCTTGAATTTTTCTGATAATTTTTCATATATAATTTATTTAATTTGGAGCTACGGTTGAATTTCTATGAATTTTAGAAGTTTTAGGCATTTTCTGGAATTATAAATCATTTCGGGTTCCATCCGCAAGGAGATCCGGCCGGGGTGTCGCTTACGGCCCCAAACAATGTGAGCAGGGTTCCCAAGCCCACCAACCGGGTGCCACTTGGTACACCGTGCCACTGTGCCTAGTCTGTCCCAAGCCCACCTGTACCGGGTGCCACTTGGTAGACTACTAACACTACCTACAAACACCAGAAACTAGTTGCAACTCCTGGACAGAGATCAAGTTGATTAATAAGTCGAGAGGGGCACTTAAGCATTCCAATGTGTGGTAGTAGCTGGTCATGGATCACAAACACAGAACTCAGTTCCTGAGGACGGCTGCAATGAGACAACCCACCATGTACTCCTACATGGCCTCTCACCGCTACCTTTACCAAATCGTGTTCACACACTTAGCTCACACACAGTATGACATGTTCACACGCCTCTGATTCATCCCCGATGAATCAGACCTGACTCAACGCTAAGCAATAGCAGGCATGACAGAAAAACATGAATGAGTAGGCACAACAGGGCTCAAACAACTCCTACTCATGCTAGTGGGTTTCATCTATTTACTGTGGCAATGACAGGTCATGCAGAGGATAAAGGGGTTCAACTACCGCAGCATGTAACAGTTGAATCGGTGTTGTCCTAATGCAGTAAAAGAGAGCAGGAGCGAGAGAGTGGGATTTTATCGGAATGAACAAGGGGGTTTTGCTTGCCTGGCACTTCTGAAGATAACATTGAGTCTTCATCAGTGTCAACGATCACATCATCGGTATCACGTCTATCGAGAGGGGACAAATACCGGCAACACAGAAGGGAACACAAATCATGGCTAAATTACTAGATGATCCCCTAAGACACCTAGGGTCATAATACTAGCTCCAACATATATGTCAAGGCAATAAAGTACCTCAACTCACTGATTTGTGTGATTAATCTGACCAAAGGCACATCGGAAACAGGAGGAAGGGATTTGCAAATGCATCCGACTATTTAGAAACCTAGGATGACTCGGACAGCATAACGGCTGTAAATGCTCAGAAAGATTTGAGACATTCACAAAATGGTGACATAACCACTCAGAAGCACAATATCAAGGTTTCGGGATCAACAGTTAACGTACGGAAGTAGTAGAAACTTAACTCAAGCTTAAATCCAACAATCAATAAGTCTACGGATTAGTAACACGTGATCCTGATAGAAAGAAGAGATAGCCTAGTTCTTAATCCCCGTAGGAAAGATAAGATGACTCAGATCAGAAGGGCATAAGGTATAAGGAGTAAAAAGAGCCTTACGTTCCATCTCACAATCAATTCCCTTATATAACTAAAGAATTTCTAGACTCAACTTCGACCAGTTTGGCTTGGTAATCCTACAGGCAGTCAAGCTCTGATACCAACACTGTCAGGACCCCGACTCAATGCCACATCGATCTAGCATGTAACACCCCATATCACTTTGCGGCCTCACGCACGGTATTCCCACGGGTGTCGCCTTACCTTTGCCCGGGACCGTTTGCGTCTTTTGGCACACGTATATGATAGTGTCGCTAGCATCCATATGGTAAGGAGCCCGGGCTGACATGGCTAGTCGTAAACCCAAAGTGGCACAAACTTACAGGGACAGGCATCCATGACCCAACATCAAACGTGTCGGTCATCAGCGAGTGAATCCAGGCTGTAGCACTGGGCTAGCAGGACTCCGGTGAACCGGGCTGTAGCGGGCTAACAGGACTCTGGTATTCATCGCGTGACATTTCCCCGAAGGGACAGACACAGGAACGAAGAAGGACACATGCCGGCCAACCTAAGTGTTCCGGAGCAGTAGCAAGCTACCATGGCTCAGTGGAAACACTAGGAGACATTTCCCGGTAAGAGAGGCTACTAAGGATAAACAACTAGATAGTCAGATCCCACACATACCAAGCATTTCAATAACATACACACAATATGCTCGATATGTGCAGATACAACATGGCATCACAACATGACTCTACAACTCAAGTAATTATTCAATAGGCTCTGAGGAGCGAGATATTACAAACATGGGTCTCATGACCCAACACTCAGAGCATACAAATCAAAGCACAAGCGGAAGCTATCATGTCTGAGTACAGACATCTATAAATGAAAAAGGCTGAGAAGCCTGACTATCTACCAGATCCTGCCGAGGCACCAGATCGTAGCAGAGGTAACAAGCTAAACGTCGAAGTCCATGCGAATCTACTAGTGAGACCGAAGTCTCTCTGCAAAAACATAAAATAGGCAAACGTGAGTACAAATGTACCCAGCAAGACTTACATCAGAACTAACTACATATGCCTCATTATCAACAAAGGGCTGGTGGGGTTTAACTGCAGCAAGCCAGCTTTGACTCGGTGGCTATCCTAAACTACGACTGCAAGTAACTCTTTTGAAGTGGCGTACACGAGTCCACATATTCACCAACCAATACACCACTATGGATCCGCTCCCGTCTCCCTACGAGAACGCCATCCATAGCACTCACGCTTATCTTGCGTATTTTAGAGTATCCACTTTCACTTGTCTATGAACTATGCAAGGGGTCCAAGTTTCCATATCCGAGGAATCCGGCTATTCGAATAGATGATGTTAACCCTGCAGGGGTGTACTTCTTCACACACGCTTTCGCCACTTATCGCCATGTACACGTCATGTACCTCGGCAACCTTCAAGCGGAAGCCGAGCGAGGGAGTCGGCCACGACCTGACTAACCGAACAAGTCTCTAGTCCAGGTTTATCGCCTATTCGGGTTCCATCCGCAAGGACATCCGGCCGGGGTGTCGCTTACGGCCCCAAACGATGCGAGCAGGGTTCCCAAGCCCACCAACCGGGTGCCACTTGGTACACCGTGCCACTGTGCCTAGTCTGTCCCAAGCCCACCTGTACCGGGTGCCACTTGGTAGACTACTAACACTACCTACAAACACCAGAAACTAGTTGCAACTCCTGGACAGAGATCAAGTTGATTAATAAGTCGAGAGGGGCACTTAAGCATTCCAATGTGTGGTAGTAGCTGGTCATGGATCACAAACACAGAACTCAGTTCCTGAGGACGGCTGCAATGAGACAACCCACCGTGTACTCCTACATGGCCTCTCACTGCTACCTTTACCAAATCGTGTTCACACAGTTAGCTCACACACAGTAGGACATGTTCACACGCCTCTGATTCATCCCCGATGAATCAGACCTGACTCAATGCTAAGCAATAGCAGGCATGACAGACAAACATGAATGAGTAGGCACAACAGGGCTCAAACAACTCCTACTCATGCTAGTGGGTTTCATCTATTTACTATGGCAATGACAGGTCATGCAGAGGATAAAGGGGTTCAACTACCGCAGCATGTAATAGTTGAATCGGTGTTGTCCTAATGCAGTAAAAGAGAGCAGGAGCGAGAGAGTGGGATTTTATCGGAATGAACAAGGGGGTTTTGCTTGCCTGGCACTTCTGAAGATAACATTGAGTCTTCATCAGTGTCAACGATCACATCATCGGTATCACGTCTATCGAGAGGGGACAAATACCGGCAACACAGAAGGGAACACAATCAATGCAATGCACAATATGATGCATGATCATGACATGGCAAAATGAATGTGTTTTGGGCTAATGCAACTAGCAACAGATTAAATGAAGTTGGTTTGAATACAAGATTCAAATTCAAACTCCATATGTGATTATTCAAATGCCATTTAATTGATTTGTGCTAAACAGCAGCTATAAGTTGTTCTAACATGCATGAAAATGGTACAGATGGATTCCTTGAATTTTTCTGATAATTTTTCATATATAATTTATTTAATTTGGAGCTACGGTTGAATTTCTATGAATTTTAGAAGTTTTAGGCATTTTCTGGAATTATAAATCATTTCCTAATTTATTTTAATTCCAGAAAGGAATTATTGCGTCAGCATGACCTCATGCTAACCTCAGCAGGTCAACGGGCGCCGTCCAGGTCAAACTGACCTATGGGACCCATATGTCAGCGTCACAGTTAGTTAACAGGGGGTTATCTGCTTAATTAAAGGATTAGGGGGGGGGGTCGGGGCCCACTGGTCAGTGTTAGTGGCTAATTAGGTTTAGTTAATGGCCTGGGGCCCACACGTCAGTGAGAGAGAGGGGAGGGTCAAACCTGGCAGTGGGTCAACCCACGCCGGTCAAGGGTCAACGGTCGCCGGCGTTTAGCCGCCGGCGAGTCCCGACGCGGTGGTGCGCTGCGGAAATGGCCTACAGAGCGCCGTTTGACACGCGGAGCACGACTACGGGATGCGGACGCTCGTCCGCATCCAACCAGGGTGGTGGCGCGGCCGGGGAGTGGCCGGAGAGTGGTCGGCGACGAGCTTTAGCGGCGGCCGGGGTTCGGCGTCAGTGAGGACGGCGCTGCGGTGTGCAAACGAGACGGTTGTCGCGCTAGTTTTACTCTACGGGACGAAACGAGTGCAACGGACGCATGCGTGGGACCAAAAGGTCACTGGGGCTTCACCGGCGACGAGCCCGTGCGGCGGAGCGTCTCGGCTCCGGTGGAGGGAGCGGCTGGAGCTCGAAATCGGACATGGGGTTAGGGGGAAACGAAGGCGGGGCTTACAGGGGGTCGATTGGAGGGCCCAGCGGCTCGGGGGAGACGTCGGAGGTGGCGAGCGGGCGCCGGCGATCTCGGGCGGCCGGAGATGGGGATGACGGCGTGGGCGGCGATGCAGGGCTCCCGGCGTTGCGTAGCTCCATGGAGAGGTCGAGGGCGTCGAGGCGGAGCCTTTGGTCACTCTGGTGGGGTGGAACGACGGTGGTGGCTACGACTGCGACGAGCGGCGGCGACGGCGGTTCTCGGTCGCGCGAGTGAGAGAGCCATAGAAGAGAGAAGAAGGAACGGGGAGAGTGAGAACGGTCCAGGGGGGTGCGTGGCATCCTCAGGCGACGGGGAGACAGGCAGAGAGGCAGGAGGTGGCCTGGGCGTGTGCCCGCGCACTCCGGCCACGCGCCTGCGCCTACTGGCGCGAGGAGGAAGGCGACAGGGGGGGAAAGTGGAGATGGGCTGGGCTGGCCAGGTGGGCCTGGTGGGCTGCAGAGGTAAGTCCAGGTAAGGTTTCTCTCCTCTATCTTTTATTTCTATTTCAGTTCTGTTTTCTTTTATTTAATCTGTTTTGCCACTGTTTTGAATTTAAAAATAATTCAAACAATGCCAAAAACTCCTCTGAATATTTTATATTGCTAGATGGACTTTTCCAAAAGCTTATAAAATATTTCAGGGGTATTTGAAATTATATTCTAATTATATGAATATAATTCAAATTCAAATAGCTAATGAATTAAATCCAAAGTCCCAAAAATAATTCCTTAAAAATGTTCAATATTTTGGTTGGGACCAGAATCCTTACCAAAAATTATCAAACATTTAAGAAGAGCATTTTGGAGCAATGAATGAGATTTCTAGGGTTTTTGCCCCTCTTTTATTTAAGTTTTTGAGGCTTCCAAAAATTCCTCAGTTCAAGTTTCGAAAATATAGACATGATGCACACATGAAGCTAGCCTAGAACACTACCAGCAGCTAGGGATGTGACAACTCACCCCCACTAAACAAGAATCTCGTCTCGAGATTCAAGCGTAGGGTAGGGTTCAACGTGAGATTCATATGGTAAGGAGCCCGGGCTGACATGGCTAGTCGTAAACCCAAAGTGGCACAAACTTACAGGGACAGGCATCCATGACCCAACATCGAACGTGTCGGTCATCAGCGAGTGAATCCAGGCTGTAGCACTGGGCTAGCAGGACTCCGGTGAACCGGGCTATAGCGGGCTAACAGGACTCCGGTATTCATCATGTGACATTTCCCCGAAGGGACAGACACAGGAACGAAGAAGGACACATGCCGGCCAGCCTAAGTGTTCCGGAGCAGTAGCAAGCTACCATGGCTCAGTGGAAACACTAGGAGACATTTCCCAGTAAGAGAGGCTACTAAGGATAAACAACTAGATAGTCAGATCCCACACATACCAAGCATTTCAACAACATACACACAATATGCTCGATATGTGCAGATACAACATGGCATCACAACATGACTCTACAACTCAAGTAATTATTCAATAGGCTCCGAGGAGCGAGATATTACAAACATGGGTCTCATGACCCAACACTCAGAGCATACAAATCAAAGCACAAGCGGAAGCTATCATGTCTGAGTACAGACATCTATAAATGAAAAAGGCTGAGAAAGCCTGACTATCTACCAGATCCTGCCGAGGCACCAGATCGTAGCTGAGGTAACAAGCTAAACGTCGAAGTCCACGCGAATCTACTAGTGAGACCGAAGTCTCTCTGCAAAAACATAAAATAGGCAAACGTGAGTACAAATGTACCCAGCAAGACTTACATCAGAACTAACTACATATGCATCATTATCAACAAAGGGGTGGTGGGGTTTAACTACAGCAAGCCAGCTTTGACTCGGTGGCTATCCTAAACTACGACTGCAAGTAACTCTTTTGAAGTGGCGTACACGAGTCCACATATTCACCAACCAATACACCACTATTGATCCGCTCCCGTCTCCCTACGAGAACGCCATCCATAGCACTCACGCTTATCTTGCGTATTTTAGAGTATCCACTTTCACTTGTCTATGAACTATGCAAGGGGTCCAAGTTTCCATATCCGAGGAATCCGGCTATTCGAATAGATGATGTTAACCCTGCAGGGGTGTACTTCTTCACACACGCTTTCGCCACTTATCGCCCTGTACACGTCATGTACCTCGGCAACCTTCAAGCGGAAGCCGGGCGAGGGAGTCGGCCACGACCTGACTAACCGAACAAGTCTCTAGTCCAGGTTTATCGCCTATTCGGGTTCCATCCGCAAGGAGATCCGGCCGGGGTGTCGCTTACGGCCCCAAACGATGTGAGCAGGGTTCCCAAGCCCACCAACCGGGTGCCACTTGGTACACCGTGCCACTGTGCCTAGTCTGTCCCAAGCCCACCTGTACCGGGTGCCACTTGGTAGACTACTAACACTACCTACAAACACCAGAAACTAGTTGCAACTCCTGGACAGAGATCAAGTTGATTAATAAGTCGAGAGTGGCACTTAAGCATTCCAATGTGTGGTAGTAGCTGGTCATGGATCACAAACACAGAACTCAGTTCCTGAGGACGGCTGCAATGAGACAACCCACCATGTACTCCTACATGGCCTCTCACCGCTACCTTTACCAAATCGTGTTCACACACTTAGCTCACACACAATAGGACATGTTCACACGCCTCTGATTCATCCCCGATGAATCAGACCTGACTCAACGCTAAGCAATAGCAGGCATGACAGACAAACATGAATGAGTAGGCACAACAGGGCTCAAACAACTCCTACTCATGCTAGTGGGTTTCATCTATTTACTGTGGCAATGACAGGTAATGCAGAGGATAAAGGGGTTCAACTACCGCAACATGTAACAGTTGAATCGGTGTTGTCCTAATGTAGTAAAAGAGAGTAGGAGCGAGAGAGTGGGATTTTATCGGAATGAACAAGGGGGTTTTGCTTGCCTGGCACTTCTGAAGATAACATTGAGTCTTCATCAGTGTCAGCGATCACATCATCGGTATCACGTCTATCGAGAGGGGACAAATACCGGCAACACAGAAGGGAACACAATCAATGCAATGCACAATATGATGCATGATCATGACATGGCAAAATGAATGTGTTTTGGGCTAATGCAACTAGCAACAGATTAAATGAAGTTGGTTTGAATACAAGATTCAAATTCAAACTCCATATGTGATTATTCAAATGCCATTTAATTGATTTGTGCTAAACAGCAGCTATAAGTTGTTCTAACATGCATGAAAATGGTACAGATGGATTCCTTGAATTTTTCTGATAATTTTTCATATATAATTTATTTAATTTGGAGTTACGGTTAATTTTCTATGATTTATTGAAATTTAGGGCATTTTCCGAATTTAATAAATCATTTCTGATTTATTTAAAACTCCAGAAAACAATTTCTGCATCAGCCTGACGTCATGATGACGTCAGCAGGTCAAAGGCGTCGACCAGGTCAAACCTGACCAGTGGGGTCCACTGGTCAGTGACCCAGTCAACTAACCAAGTTAGTTAGCCCTAACTAACTTAGTTAGCCGGGCGGGGCCCGCATGTCAGTGGCCTATCTAATTAGCTAAGTTAATTAGCGCTAACTAATCTAACACTAATCAAGCAGGCGCTTGGGCCCACACGTCAGGGGGGTCAAACCCCGGGTCAACTCGCCGGAGTTGACCCGCGGCTCGTCGCCGGCGGAGCCAGAGACGGCGGAGGGGGTCGGAATTCCTCCTCCGGCGACCAAATCGGAGACTAAGGGGCTCTATGCGTAGCTGGTGTGTGCACGCATCGAATCGTGGCATCCGTTCGTGCTGGGGAGGTCGGATTTGGCGACGGAGGCGAGCGGGGGGGCGGCCGGAGCACGGCGAGGTCGGGGTTGGCGCTAGGGGGCACGGCAGGTTGCACGGGTGGGCGCGCTCGGCTCCTGGAAGGGTGCTGAGCACGTTGTCGTGCTCGGAGGTTAGCTACGGTGGCTCTAGCCCCGTCTGTGTCATCGTCGGCGGCGAGGAACTGTCGGCTCCGACAGCCGGGGTGGTTAGAAGGCGCGGACGGCACGGGGAGAGAGGGGAAATGGACAGGGGCTCACGAGGGGTCGGGAGAGAAGCTTGGTGGGCTCGGGGAAGCCTCTGCAACAGCGAATTGACGACGGCGATCTCCGGGCACCGGAGATGAAGACGACGACGCTCCGGTCGACTGCGGCCTCCTCTGGCTGCGCGCGTCGCGTGTGTAGCTCCACGGGGTCAGGGCGGAGCTCAGGGATGCATAGAGGGAGCGAGTGGGTGGCTGTGGCCCTGGTAAACGGTGTCGGCGGCGATGGGCGCACTCGGCTGTGGTGGGGAACGGTGAGAGAGGAGCGAAGAGGGGAGAGTGCGGTGTCCAGGGGTCGAGGGGAGGCCGGGGAGGCGGTTCAGGCGCCGCGGTGGCGTGGGATGCAGGCAGGCAGGGAGGTGGCGTGTCGCCACGGCGCGCGCGTGCGCTGTCTCCCTCCTCTGCCTACTGGCAGAGGTAGAGGATGACTGGCATGGGCCTTGGTGGGCTAGGCCACCAGCTGGGCCAGCTAGGTGGGCTGCCAGGTAGGTCCAGGTGAGATTTCTCTCCTCTGTCTTTTATTTATTGTTTTCTATTTTGTTCTGTTTTGTTTTGGTTTAGAAAAAAATACTAAACCATTTTATAAAATACTGAAAATAATTATGTGGCTAGAAATAAAATATACCAACCCACATAAAATGTTCCAGTAATTATTGGACATATATTATTTATATATCAAATATATATCCAATGCAAATAGCTATTTATTTAATTCAAAGGCCCAAAATAATTAACTCTGAGATACCAAAAATATTGTTTTGAGTTTTCCCTCTTTGCAATATTTTCAGAGACTAAGAGGAGCATTTTCTTGGACTTCTTTGAGGAGATTTTAATGTTGATCATTTTAGAAGGTTTCTGAGGCTTTGAAAATTCCTCAATTCAAATTTTTAAAAAATTTAAACATGATGCACGGATGGAAGCAACCACAGGACAGGCCAGAGCTAGGGATGTGACAACTCATCCCCACTAAACAAAAATCTCGTCCCGAGATTCAAGTGTAGGGTAAGACGATGGGGAACGCAACCTAACACAATCTTCACGATCCAGGTTTCCCTTCCTAGGAACGTTGATTCGATCACCATTATTGTCTTGAAGTCTTGCTCTGAGAAATCCTGTCAACATGACATGGAGGGAAGAAGGAGACGCTAGAAGGGTCGATCTTCCCGAAGATCGAACAACTAAGGATTAACTCACGGAATGAGACATAGAACCATCTCTCGGGTTGAGACACGAGATACACATCAAGAGGGGTGGAAAGAAACGGATGACGAGGGTTCACTAGGTAGACAACAATTCCACACCTAAGAAGGTGGTAAACGGTTGTCAACATAGCGAGGAGTTGAGTTGCCATGATACCACGACGAAACATCCTGGAGAAGGGTGATTCGTAGATTATTATCTTAAGTGGCAAAAAGAATTACTTTTGATTCAAAGATCATTGAAACTCTTCATACCAGCCTAAGGCAATTCACAACGATCGTTTGGAGGGGGTCGGTAGAATGGCATACTCGGACTTGGATGATGTGGATTACCTTGTTGAAGACAACGCAATGGATGATTTTTGCTTATCACCGGAAATGGGAGGGACCCGTGGTAGAATGGCACATTGGCGGTGCAAGCTGGGAACAAAATGCAAATGCTGGGAATGATTCTGGTAACTGTGGAAGAACCCAACAATAGAGAGTGAATTCACTGTTTGAAAAGATCATAGCATTGCCGAGGAAACGGAGAGGAACCCCAGTTAGTGCCGAAGATAACACCTAGCGCTTGTGCGTGCTCTCAAGAACTTGAGCATTTCCACATTCATCAAGGTTTTACCAATATCCGTGTCAAGGATCCTGGCAACACAACTTACTACCATGATGAATGGTGATGGAGGATGCAGATGCAGAGGAAGATAACACCTTCTCAGATTTCACCCTTGGCGGGGCCAGGGAACAAAATCTGGATGATCGACTGAGAGACATTTAGCACTCCGCTTCTAATGTTCTCCTTGACGTGCTAGTGTAACCCATTCATAGATATGGTTTGATAACTAGAACATCAAGTAAAGGTCGGACTTCGGGAGCAATAGAATCCATAAGGAACAGTTACGGAGGTAAATCCTACGAAATCCTTATGGGGAGGTGGCCAACTTCCTCAAACAAGATACTACAATGATAGGTCTTCCGGCTGGGTGTGTTGGCCACGACATCCACTTTACCGGTTATCGAGGGACCAATATTATAGTTCTTGGGAAATGTTCCAACCATCATATCTGCCTGAGATTCAGATCTGGTTGGTGTCAGGATATTCCAGACTCATCGAGTCTAGGAAGAAAATGAAAGTTTGCAACACAAATCGACGAGATGACGTTGCGAGATTCTTGGGAAATGAACTACGATAGCAAGCTCCAAAACATGAGCTGGTTCTGCTACACATGTGTGAACACGCTACCCCAGACAAACATGATCACATGGTAGTCTTACAATAAAACACTACCGAGTTCTGGTTGGGAACCATCAGCGAGGATATCGAAGTTCTTTCATAGGTCCGGATTAGCTCTTATGAAGATACTCCTTCTCCTTGAACAAATCAGTCAGTGGCTTGGTGTGCTAGGATATACATATGGAATGAAGATGATCAGTCTAACAGACCACAAAATTCTTCGCACGTGCATGACCGACTTGGGATGATTCCAAAGGAGCAAAAACAAACTTTCTCAAATTCACGACGGCAGCTTACATCAAAATGCACGTGAATCAAAGGAAGTCACTCCTTTCATCAAACAAGTACTTCATGAGCTAGCATGAAGAAAATGCTTTCAAAAGTTTCCAACACTAACTTAATGTTCAACAACATCATGGAGGAGATAAGGATGTTGTCAATGGACTCAACAACAACTCATCGGAATTTCCATATCACTGGACTTCCACCATCGTGTGAACACGGTGATAGCATTGGTCAGACCAAAAAGATATAATGGTGTATGCTCGAGGGATCAACCACGAGGAAGACAACATTACGAACATCGTTGGTTCTGACTTGATTTGACGATAGCCCACACTCAAATCAAAGGATTGATAAGATGATAGGTCCAGCAACTGATCACAGGGACCAATCGATGAAGATATCATCTTTCTTCAACACACACTACACAAGAATATCCCTTTGGAACGAACTAAGTCAGGCAAGCTTTTATCTTCCAACCCTCCAAGTTGTCATTTAGCTTAACCAACTAGCTCAGGGATATCTAACACCGATTCTTGGAGAGAAGGTGGTTCACAAGAAACCAACTTGATCACGAGCTCAACATAGCGGTCAGGTGACAACCTGGTAATACTTCCGAGAAGATCTTCGGAAATCACGAACCACCGATATGTTACTAAGCTCGAGAACAATCTTGCTTTTCAGGGCAAGATGATATGATCAAATGAGCGAGGACTTGACAAAATCCTAACTCGTCAATCAAAGAGTGCACCAAGAAATAAGGACTAGGTAGCACGATCAATCTTAGAATGGTGATTCAATAACCAACATACTAAGAATAAGATTATTGTCCATTAACTACCAAGCAATGGGGTTGCTAGGAGTATTGAGTTCACACATCATGATTCACTTGTCGGCACTCCGGCTGCAACAACACGGAACCGAGGAATGAAAAAGGATGGCGAGAAGTATCACTATGTCAAGAATTCACAAAAGGTGGTGCAATTGTCATGAAATTCCTGTCATAAAGAAGGTAATACTTCAGGGTAGAGCAGACCAGAAGCTGGATTGTAACTTGATCTGCGGAACACAACTACTTTGACCCAATCCTAAATATGGATGAGGTACTGGAGTTTGTTTCTCCTATTCATTCTGAAATAGAATGGCTTGGCGGACCACAAGGGTAATTGTCAGGACCCCGACTCGATGTCACATCGATCTAGCCGGTAACACCTCATATCACTTTGCGGCCTCACGCACGGTATCCCCACGGGTGTCGCCTTACCTTTGCCCGGGACCGTTTGCGCCTTTTGGCTCACGTATATGATAGTGTCGCTAGCATCCATATGATAAGGAGCCCGGGCTGACATGACTAGTCGTAAACCCAAAGTGGCACAGACTTACAGGGACAGGCATCCATGACCCAGCTTCGAACGTGTCGGTCATCAGCAAGTGGATCCGGGCTGTAGCACTGGGCTAGCAGGACTCCGGTAAACCGGGCTGTAGCGGGCTAACAGGACTCCGGTACTCAATGCGTGACATTTCCCCGAAGGGACAGACACATGAACGAAGAAGGACACATGCCGGCCAGCCTAAGTGTTCCAGAGCAGTAGCAAGCTACCATGGCTCAGCGGTAACACTAGGAGACATTTCCCGGTAAGAGAGGCTACTAAAGATAAACAACTAGGTAGTCAGATCCCACACATACCAAGCATTTCAATCATACACACAATATGCTCGATATGTGCAAATACAACGAAGCATCACAACATGACTCTACGACACAAGTACTTTACTTAAGGCTCAGGGAGCCATACATAACATACACTAAGGTACGGGTCTCACGACCCAACATTCAAGTCATACAGTCATACAAACCAGCAGCGGAAGTAACTTGTCTGAGTACAGACAACTAGTAAAATAAAAGAGGCTTGGAAAGCCTAGCTATACTACATGGTCCTTCACAAGCTCAGGATCACCACCTGGGCCTTTAGCCTACTCGTTGATGTTAACGTCTACATAGAACCCATCAGAAGGGGTTGCAGCGTCTTCTGTAAAAATGTAAATTATAGCAACATGAGCACAAAGGTACTCAGCAAGACTTACATCAGATCCTACATACATGCATATTGTCAAGAAGGGTTGGTGGAGTTATTGCAGCAAGCCAGCTTTGACTCTTGGCTAGACTATCCTATGATACTTCAACTTGAAATGGTTTTGCGCACACGAGTCCACTACTCACCAATTCAATACACTACCGAGGATCCGCCTCCGTCTTCCTACGGAAGAGCCATCCTCGGCACTCACACTTATCTTGAGGCTTTTAGTAGTTTCCATTTACTTGTCTATGAACTGTATAGGCAACCAAGTAGTCCTTTACCGCGGACGCGGCTATTCGAATAGATCATGTTAACCCTGCAGGGGTGTACTTCTTCATACACGCTCTCACCACTTACCGTCGTTTACACGACATGTACTCGGCAACCTTCAAGCGGAAGCCCAACGTGGGTGTCGGCCACGACCTACCTAATCACCTAAGCCTCCGGTCCAGGTTTATCGCCTATTCAGGTTCCATCCGCAGGGAGTCCGGCCGAGGTTTCCCATACGGCCCCGAACGATGTGAACAGGGTTCCCGAGATACCTAACGGGTATTCGGTACACCGTGCCACGTACCTACCACATCACAGCCCACCCCTACGGTCAGCGCTGTCCACGGCCTCCAGTAGGCTACAAACACCAGAAACTACTTGCAACTCCTGGACGGAGAACTAGGGTGAATAAGAAGTCGAGAGGGTCCATTGGTTTCGGGCCCAATGCATGGTAGTAGCTGATTCTTAAATCACACATACAGATCTCAGTGCTTAAGGTCGGCTTCAATGAAACAACCCACCATGTACTCCTACATGGCCTCTCATCGATACCTTTACCAAATCGTGTTCACCACATCACTCTCATTACCGACATAATCATTTCACTCTAGCCCATCACCCAGATGAACCAGACCTGACACGACTCTAAGCATAGCAGGCATAGCAAGGTAGGAACAACACATACATATGGCTCAAACAACTCCTACACATGCTAGTGGGTTTCATCTAGTTACTGTGGCAATGACAGGTCATGCAGAGGAAATGGGTTCAACTACCGTAGCACACAGCAGTTTGAAACGCGTTGTCTTAATGCAGTAAAAGAGAGCAGGAGCGAGAACATGGGATTGTATCGATATGATCAAATGGTTGGTTGCTTGCCTGATGGTTCGATGCACTGATACGGTTCTTTGTTAGGGTAATCACCGTACTCCTCGGAGGCAGAACCTGTCGCAAAGGACACCGATACACAACCATCACCAAACAATGTGCAACAATATGATGCATGCATGAAACATGGCAATATGAGTGTGTTGGGCTAATGCAACTAAAACCAGAAGGGTTTGAACCAATTTGAATCAAAGATTCAAATTTCAAACTCAAGCATGGCCTTTTAAAGTGCTTTTCCTTGTTCTGCTTTAAACATCAATTTAACTTGTTTGATCATGCATGAAAATAGTACAGATGGATAGATTGGATTTTTTTGATCATTTTTCATATATAATTTGTCTGATTTGGAGTTACAGAATAAAAGTTATGAATTTTTGAAGTTTAAATAATATTCTGGAATTTCCTGATTTAAATTAAATCCAGAAATATATATATTGCGCCAGCATGACGTCAGCATGACGTCAGTGGTCAACTGCGGCTGGCTGGGGTCAAACCTGACGTGTGGGGTCCACACGTCAGTGACCGGGGGGGTTTAACAGGGTTAATTTAATCCTAATTAGGAATTAGTGGCGCTAGGGCCCACTGGTCAGTGTCAGGGGGTTAACTAACAGTGATTAGCACTAATCTGACCACCTGGCCGATGGGGCCCACGCGTCAGTGACCCTGGGGGGGTCAAACCCCAGGTCGAACAGGTCAAACCTACCGGCGACATGACGCCGGCGAGGCCCGAGACGGCGGCGCGATACGGAAACGCGCTACAGGGCACGGGCGAGGCCGTGCTTGGGCTCGTTGGAGAGCCCTTGCTCCCGCGCGTCGAACGGTGGTGGTGGCCGTGCTTGAGGTGGCCGGTACCGACGACGGCGAGCTCGTGAGCGGCAGGCCGGAGGTCGGGTGCGGTCGGGATCGGCGCTGCTGCTCGCATGCGAGGGAGCTGAGGCGCTGGAGGGGCTCTATGGGTCGCGGCAAGCACAACGGGTGCACGCCCGTGACCAAATGGTCACCGGGGCTTCGCCGGCGACGAGCCCGTGCGGCGGAGCGTCTCGGCTCCGGTAGAGGGGCGGCTAGAGCTCGAAATCGAACATGGGGTTAGGGGGAAACGAAGCAGGGGCTCACGGGGATCATGCAGGGAGGGTCAGCGAGCTCGGGGAAGCACGAACGGCGGCGAATCGACGGCGACCATCGGCGGCGGTCGAGGACGAAGACGATGGCGTGGAGGCGATGCAGAGCTTCCCGAGGGGCTTGGCTTGGTGGGGAGGAAGAGGGGGTCGCGGCGGAGCTCGCAAGCACAGCGAGGGGTCGAGGGGGTGGCCGGTGACGGCTGCTATGGCGAACGGCGGCGATGGGTGCGTCGGGTGAGAGAGAGAGCAGGGGGAGAAGCACGGGAGAGAGGGGGGGATAAGGCCAGGGGATCGGGGCGGCACCGAGAAGAACCGTCACGGCGTCGCGCTGGCGGGGTAGGCAGGCAGGCGAGCTGGTGGCGTGGCGCTCCGCTCGTGCACGCGCGCCGGCCACACGCCTGGCCGACTGGCGCCAAGAGGACGACGGCGGTGGTGGGCTGGGCTGGCTTGCTGGGCCAGAGGCGCCAGGTAAGAAGCCCAGGTAAGGTTTCCCTCTTTTATTTATTTCTGTTTTCTAATTTCTGACATTTGTTTGGATTTAAATAAAATATTAAATCATTTTATAACCTTATGCCAATTTTTGCAGGAGCTGGATATATTATTCCAGAGCTCCCCAACAGGTGGCATAATTTTTGGACATATACTAATATATATAACTAATATATTTCCAATGCAAATATTTATGCATTAATTCCAAATGCCCAAAATAAATACCTATGAGCTCTTAAAAATATTGGTTTGATTTTTATCTCTGTCCAATATTTTCAGAGAGCAGCATGAGCATTTTCTTGGACCCTTTTGGAGAAATTTTTATTTGGGTCATTTTCAAAATGATTCTGAGGGTTTCACAGATCCCCATTTCAAGTTTCTGATGAAAGAGTAAACATGATGCAACACTCTAATGCATGACTAGCTCGGGTGTGACAACTCACCCCCACTCAAAAGAATCTCGTCCCGAGATTTGGGTTCCTCTGGGAAGAAGGCGGGATACTCAAGTCGAAGACGATCCTCCCTTTCCCAAGTTGCTTCATCCTCAGAATGGTGCGACCATTGAACTTTGAGAAACTTGATATTATGACATCGGGTGGTACGTTCAGTTTGATCGAGAATACGAATGGGGTACTCTTGATATGTAAGATTATCTTGGAGATCAAGCGTTTCGTGGTCCACTCCACGGATAGGATCCGAGAAGCAACGCCTGAGTTGAGAAACGTGGAAGACATCGTGGACTCTGGAGAGGTGCGGAGGTAGTTCCAACTGGTAGGCAACTTCTCCTCGTTTGGCAAGAATGCGAAAAGGTCCAATGTAATGAGGAGCCAATTTTCCTTTGATACCGAAACGATGGGTTCCCTTCAGAGGGGTGACCCGAAGATAAGCCTTCTCGTCAACCTCGAAAGTCATAGCCTTATGTTTTCGGTCATATTGACTCTTTTGACGAGATTGGGCTGTTTTCAACTTTTCACGAACGATACGAACTTGTTCTTCTGCTTCCTGAATCATATCCAGGCCAAAGAATTGTCTTTCCCCGGTCTCTGACCAGTTAAGGGGTGTTCGACACCGTCGTCCATAGAGAACTTCAAAAGGGGCTTTACCCAAGCTAGATTGATAGCTGTTGTTGTAAGCGAATTCGGCAAATGGAAGGCACTTCTCCCAGTCCATTCCGAATGAGATAACAGAGGCTCGAAGCATGTCTTCTAGAATCTGGTTGACGCGTTCCACTTGACCACTCGACTGAGGGTGGAAGGCGGTGCTAAAGGAGAGACGGGTTCCCATAGCATTTTGGAAACTTTCCCAAAATCGAGAGGTGAAAAGACTTCCTCGATCCGAGTTGATTTCCAAAGGAACACCATGGAGGGACACTATTCGGGAGATGTATAAGTCTGCCAGCTGGTTAGCGGTTATACTCTCACGAACAGGTAAGAAATGGGCTACTTTGGAAAGACGATCGACCACGACGAAAATAGCATTATTCCCTCTCTTGGTCCTGGGAAAACCGGTAATGAAATCCATACCAATTTTATCCCATTTCCATTCAGGAATAGCTAAGGGTTGAAGGGTGCCAGCAGGCCGTTGATGCTTTTACACGACGACAGACGTCGCAATTAGCAATATACTGAGCAATTTCTCTCTTCATCCTAGTCCACCAGAACCTCTGGCGTAGGTCCTGATACATCTTAGTACTACCGGGATGAATGGTGAGAGGAGATTCATGAGCTTCCTTAAGGATCAATCGCCTCAGGTTTCGCACTTTGGGAACCACTAGTCGATTCCCGAAGTATACGACCCCTTGATCATTAATGGAGAAACAATTCACAACTCCTTTCTGGATGTTTCTCTTGATGCGGGAAATTCCCAGATCTACCTTCTATGCTTTGATAATCTGATCCGTAAGGGTAGGTTTTGCCACCAAAGTGGAAAGAAAACCTTGAGGAACAATGTGAAGGTTAAGCTTCCGAAATTCCTCATGGAGAAGCGGTTGACTTTGTTGTAACATCAGGTTGTTACAATAAGATTTACGACTTAGCGCATCAGCCATGACGTTGGCTTTCCCTGGGGTGTAGGTTATTCCTAAGTCGAAGTCTGTGATCAACTCAACCCAACGTCTTTGCCTGAGATTCAGATCCGGTTGGGTGAAAATGTACTTCAGACTTTGGTGATCAGTGAATATTTCGCAACGGTTACCGAGGAGGTAATGTCGCCAGGTCTTAAGTGCATAGACTACGGCTGCTAGCTCTAGATCATGAGTAGGATAATTCTCCTCATGTGGGTGCAATTGCCGTGAAGCGTAGGCAATTATGTGTCGATCTTGCATAAGGATGCAACCTAGTCCTTGTCGCGAGGCGTCGCAGTAGATAACAAAGTCCCTGGAGAAGTCTGGCGGTACCAGTACGGGAGCAGAGGTCAGGCGTCTTTTCAGTTCCTGAAAGCCGTGCTCACATTGTGGAGTCCATTCGAACTTCTTATCTTTCTTGAGGAGTTCAGTTAGAGGTTTAGCAACCTTGGAGAAGTTCTCAACAAAGCGACGACAATAGCTCGCTAAGCCCAGAAAACTCCGAACTTGCTTGACCGATTCAGGTGGAGTCCAATTAAGGACGGCTTGAACTCGCTCAGGGTTAACAGCAATACCTTTACCAGATATTACATGACCCAGATAGGTCACTTCTAACAACCAAAATTCACATTTAGAAAATTTGGCATAAAGGCGATGCTCTCGAAGTTTCTGCAACACTAGCCTTAGATGTTCGGCATGTTCTTCCTCGTTCTTGGAGTAGATGAGTATATCATCGAGGTAAACAATGACGAATTTATCCAAATACTCCATGAAGATTGAGTTCATTAACCGAGAAAAGGTGGCTGGAGCGTTGGTTAAACCGAAGGACATGACGGTGTACTCGTATTGGCCATAACGAGTAACAAAGGCCGTTTTAGGAATGTCCCCATTTCTGATTTTGATTTGATGGTAGCCCAACCTCAAATCCATCTTGGAGAAGACTGAGGATCCAGCGAGCTGATCATACAGGTCGTTGATCCTGGGAAGCGGATATTTGTTCTTGATTGTGACCAAATTGACAGGTCGGTAATCTACAACCATCCGGTCCATACCATCCTTCTTCTTGACGAATAGGACGGGGCAAGCCCACGGGGATGAGCTAGGTCGGATGAAACCCTTTTTCAAGGACTCATCGAGTTGTTTCTTAAGCTCGGCTAGTTCTAGGGGTGCCATCTTATAGGGTCTTCTAGCAATCGGCACGGTTCCTGGGATGAGGTCTATTACGAACTCGACATCCTTGTCAGGTGGAACACCTGGCAATTCCTCTGGGAAGACATCCGGGAAGTCATGGACTACCGGAACGTCCTCAAGGTCTGGCAAAGGGCTGGCGTTAAGAGAAAATAACTGTCGCTTGGCTATTCGGGTCAAGACATTGACTATCTTCCCTGAAGGATGGGTGAGTTGAACAGTCCTAGAGAAGCAATCAATTTTGGCTTGATGAGATGACATCCAGTCCATACCCAAAATGATATTAATATCTGAAAATTTAAGGGCTATCAAAGATGCAAGGAAAACAAGTCTGTCGACTTGGATTTCATTTCCATGGCTTACTCTAGAAGTTTGCCATTTGGATCCCGGAGTTTGAATTACCATAGAGGTTGGCATATCACCGAATGCGACGTTATGCAAACGAGCATAGTTTTCAGATATAAAAGAATGAGAGGCTCCTGTATCAAAAAGAACAGATGCCGGGTGGCAATTAACAAGAAGCGTACAGAGAACGACGTTGGGATCCTCTTGAGCTTCTTCGGCAGAGATACAGTTGACATGGCCACGTGAAGCGGTGACCGGCTTGGCGTGGAAAACTTTTCCTGTCGGCTTGCCACGGCCAACAGCTTTAGCAGACTGGTTGGGGTTGGTCTGGGGACACTCACGCATATAGTGGCCAGATTCCCCACACTTGAAACAAGTCACGGAACTGGTACATGGAGGAGCATTGTTGGTTGGACCCCCATAGGGCTTGGCTGGAACAGACTGTTGAACAGGGCGAGGCGCCTGGAAAGATGGCCTCGGTGTGAACCTGGGTGGCAGGGCGGTGTTGGGCACCCACACGCGGCGCTTCTGAGGACCAGCACCGGATGAGGAACCCATGTCACGGCCATGCTTGCGTGTTGCGTCATAGTCAGTCTGACCAGTTTCAGCACTGATGGCTTTGTTAACAAGTTTCTGAAAAGATGTGCACTCATGCAGACGGAGGTCGCGGCGAAGCTCAGGACTAAGGCCCTTACGGAACCTTGCTTGCTTCTTGGCGTCAGTAGACACTTCCTCAGTTGCATATCGTGCGAGGTTACCAAACTCCCTGCTGTAAGCATCCACAGAAAGTCGGCCTTGAGTGAAACTGCAAAATTCCTCACGTTTACGGTCCATGAGACCCTCCGGAATGTGATGTTCACGGAAAGCCTCGCTGAATTCAGCCCAAGTAGTGACATGGCCCGCTGGGCGCATAGCTCCATAATTCTCCCACCATAGACTGGCGGGGCCTTCAAGATGATATGCAGCAAAGGTGACCTTGTCAGCCTCCGCTACCAGCGCGGAACGCAGTTTGTGAGAGATACTGCGAAGCCAGTCATCAGCGTCGAGAGGCTCGACGGAGTGGTGGAACGTGGGTGGATGTAATTTGATAAAATCACTGAGTGACACCACGTTAGTCCTCTGATGGTGTGCTGTGTTCTGTTCAATACACTCCAACAAACGGTTGGTCTCCCGCTTGTTTCTTTCGGCTTCCATCATAACCTCGGCTAGGGAAGGAGGATGAGGCAGATTTGCATCCCTGACTTCACTGCCTTCGGCCTGCTCTTGCGGAGCAGGGTTAGTGCGCGTGTTGACCATCCTAGATAAACAAGACAATGATTTAGTCAGGATGATAAGATTCTAACATAGGATACAAAATGTAAGGAATAACTCGGAATGCAAGATGATCATCCATATGACATGGTAGATACAGAAACTGCTTCTTTTATTCCATCGTCATACACACCATACAGGGTTTAGTACAAGACCAAACAAAGTACTATTACGGTGAAAAGAGGATTACATCTCATCGGAGGCATCCCAAGCTCCTATACATTATTTTTCTACACCTCCGGAAAGAGTACAAACTAGGTCATATCCCACGAGTCACGCGGGATGATAGACGACACAGCTAGTGCGAACTAGTGATACTACCACTAACTCAGACCGATCCGTAGTAGTCCTTGTAGAAGTCACCTCCATAGCCTGGAAGCTCAACATGATCATCCGGAAACAGACGATCTCGCGGAGCTTGTGGACCATAGGGGCTAGGATGAGGTCTTGGACCAACAGACGGTGGCCTGCGGGGACCGCGAGGTGGGGTGATGCCTCCTACATCACGCCATCCCATCACGTCTGGCAGAGCAGATCTCACAGGATAGAGATCGCGCATATCTGAATATCCAGCTTGCACCGCCGGTGCGAACCGAGTCAATGTGGCCCAGTGGTCAGCACGGGTATTGAAGAGCTCTAACCTCAAGCCCCGATTTTCACGGTCCTTATCCTCGAGCATCTCAGCAGTGGTGCGAGTCCGTGAATCCTCCTGGGTGGGGTCAGCATAGATAGCCTGGAGATACCCTTGTGCTCCCGGAAGTGATCCTGGCATATACCGGAAATCAGAGTCCCGAAATAGTCCAGATCTGACTCGCATGATGGTCATCATAGAGTAGGCGGCGTCCTGCACAGCCATCTCAATAGTAACCCCGAGTCCATAGGAGCAGTGAAGGGGCTCGGTGGATCCAAGATAAGATGGAAATATCCTGACAGTGCAGAGATACTGGCTTTGATTAAAGTCTCGGAATTGCTCTTCGACCGTGTACTCAGGATACCAGCGGTATCCAGCCTCAGTCATTACCCTGACCAACTTGGCAGTATGGCCGGGTACATCTAGGCATCGAGTCAGGCGAACCACTTGATTGAGGTCGCGAGTGGCCATCTGAAAGCACAATCATAATGCAAAGGCATTAGAATTTTGAGCAAAAATTTGGCAGCATAACAGCTGTAAATGCTCAAGAAGGATTTTGAGACATTTGACAAAGGATTACATACACACTCATCATCATCATACCAAGTTCTGAGACCATCCTAGCAACATAATGTGGTAATAGAACTGAACTAGGCTTGTAACCATCAAACCTATAAGGTACTACTGATTAGTAACACGTGATCCTGATAAAGAGAATAGATCCTAATTCCTTAACCCCCGGTGGAAGAATAGACTGACTCAGATCAGAATGTCATTAGATAAAGGAGTAAAAAGAGCCTTACGTTCCAACCCACAAACAATTCCCCTACATATAACTAAAGAATTTCTAGACTCAACATCGACCAGTTTGGCTTGGAGAACCTACAGGCAGTCTGGCTCTGATGCCAACGCTGTCAGGACCCCGACTCGATGTCACATCGATCTAGCCGGTAACACCTCATATCACTTTGCGGCCTCACGCACGGTATCCCCACGGGTGTCGCCTTACCTTTGCCCGGGACCGTTTGCGCCTTTTGGCTCACGTATATGATAGTGTCGCTAGCATCCATATGATAAGGAGCCCGGGCTGACATGACTAGTCGTAAACCCAAAGTGGCACAGACTTACAGGGACAGGCATCCATGACCCAGCTTCGAACGTGTCGGTCATCAGCAAGTGGGTCCGGGCTGTAGCACTGGGCTAGCAGGACTCCGGTAAACCGGGCTGTAGCGGGCTAACAGGACTCCGGTACTCAATGCGTGACATTTCCCCGAAGGGACAGACACAGGAACGAAGAAGGACACATGCCGGCCAACCTAAGTGTTCCAGAGCAGTAGCAAGCTACCATGGCTCAGCGGTAACACTAGGAGACATTTCCCGGTAAGAGAGGCTACTAAAGATAAACAACTAGATAGTCAGATCCCACACATACCAAGCATTTCAATCATACACACAATATGCTCGATATGTGCAAATACAACGAAGCATCACAACATGACTCTACGACACAAGTACTTTATTTAAGGCTCAGAGAGCCATACATAACATACACACAAAGGTACGGGTCTCACGACCCAACATACAAGTCATACAATCATACAAACCAACAGCGGAAGTAACTTGTCTGAGTACAGACAACTAGTAAAATAAAAGAGGCTTGGAAAGCCTGACTATACTATGTGGTCCATCACAAGCTCAGGGTCACCACCTGGGTCCTTAGCCTACTCGTTGATGTCAACGTCTACATAGAACCCATCAGAAGGGGTTGCAGCGTCTTCTGTAAAAATGTAGATTATAGCAACATGAGTACAAAGGTACTCAGCAAGACTTACATCAGATCCTACATACATGCATAGTATCAAGAAGGGTTGGTGGAGTTATTGCAGCAAGCCAGCTTTGACTCTTGGCTAGACTATCCTACGATACTCCAACTTGAAATAGTTTTGCGCACACGAGTCCACTACTCACCACTTCAATACACTACCGAGGATCCACCTCCGTCTTCCTACGGAAGAGCCATCCTCGGCACTCACACTTAGCTTGAGGCTTTTAATAGTTTCCATTTACTTGTCTATGAACTGTATAGGCAACCAAGTAGTCCTTTACCGCGGACGCGGCTATTCGAATAGATCATGTTAACCCTGCAGGGGGTACTTCTTCATACACGCTCTCACCACTTACCGTCGTTTACACGACATGTACTCGGCATCCTTCAAGCGGAAGCCCAACGTGGGTGTCGGCCACGACCTACCTAATCACCTAAGCCTCCAGTCCAGGTTTATCGCCTATTGATACCAACGCTGTCAGGACCCCGACTCGATGTCACATCGATCTAGCCGGTAACACCTCATATCACTTTGCGGCCTCACGCACGGTATCCCCACGGGTGTCGCCTTACCTTTGCCCGGGACCGTTTGCGCCTTTTGGCTCACGTATATGATAGTGTCGCTAGCATCCATATGATAAGGAGCCCGGGCTGACATGACTAGTCGTAAACCCAAAGTGGCACAGACTTACAGGGACAGGCATCCATGACCCAGCTTCGAACGTGTCGGTCATCAGCAAGTGGGTCCGGGCTGTAGCACTGGGCTAGCAGGACTCCGGTAAACCGGGCTGTAGCGGGCTAACAGGACTCCGGTACTCAATGCGTGACATTTCCCCGAAGGGACAGACACAGGAACGAAGAAGGACACATGTCGGCCAGCCTAAGTGTTCCAGAGCAGTAGCAAGCTACCATGGCTCAGCGGTAACACTAGGAGACATTTCCCGGTAAGAGAGGCTACTAAAGATAAACAACTAGATAGTCAGATCCCACACATACCAAGCATTTCAATCATACACACAATATGCTCGATATGTGCAAATACAACGAAGCATCACAACATGACTCTACGACATAAGTACTTTATTTAAGGCTCAGGGAGCCATACATAACATACACAAAGGTACGGGTCTCACGACCCAACATACAAGTCATACAGTCATACAAACCAGCAGCGGAAGTAACTTGTCTGAGTACAGACAACTAGTAAAATAAAAGAGGCTTGGGAAGCCTAGCTATACTACAAGGTCCTTCACAAGCTCAGGGTCACCACCTGGGTCTTTAGCCTACTCGTTGATGTCAACGTCTACATAGAACCCATCAGAAGGGGTTGCAGCGTCTTCTGTAAAAAATGTAGATTATAGCAACATGAGTACAAAGGTACTCAGCAAGACTTACATCAGATCCTACATACATGCTTAGTATCAAGAAGGGTTGGTGGAGTTATTGCAGCAAGCCAGCTTTGACTCTTGGCTAGGCTATCCTACGATACTCCAACTTGAAATGGTTTTGCGCACACGAGTCCACTACTCACCAATTCAATACACTACCGAGGATCCGCCTCCGTCTTCCTACGGAAGAGCCATCCTCGGCACTCACTCTTATCTTGAGGCTTTTAGTAGTTTCCATTTACTTGTCTATGAACTGTATAGGCAACCAAGTAGTCCTTTACCGCGGACGCGGCTATTCGAATAGATCATGTTAACCCTGCAGGGGTGTACTTCTTCATACACGCTCTCACCACTTACCGTCGTTTACACGACATGTACTCGGCAACCTTCAAGCGGAAGCCCAACGTGGGTGTCGGCCACGACCTACCTAATCACCTAAGCCTCTAGTCCAGGTTTATCGCCTATCCAGGTTCCATCCGCAGGGAGTCCGGCCGAGGTTTCCCATACGGCCCCGAACGATGTGAACAGGGTTCCCGAGATACCTAACGGGTATTCGGTACACCGTGCCACGTACCTACCGCATCACAGCCCACCCCTACGGTCAGCGCTGTCCACGGCCTCCAGTAGGCTACAAACACTAGAAACTACTTGCAACTCCTGGACGGAGAACTAGGGTGAATAAGAAGCCGAGAGGGTCCATTGGTTTCGGGCCCAATGCATGGTAGTAGCTGATTCTTAAATCACACATACAGATCTCAGTGCTTAAGGTCGGCTTCAATGAAACAACCCACCATGTACTCCTACATGGCCTCTCATCGATACCTTTACCAAATCGTGTTCACCACATCACTCTCATTACCGACATAATCATTTCACTCTAGCCCATCACCCAGATGAACCAGACCTGACACGACTCTAAGCATAGCAGGCATAGCAAGGTAGGAACAACACATACATATGGCTCAAACAACTCCTACACATGCTAGTGGGTTTCATCTAGTTACTGTGGCAATGACAGGTCATGCAGAGGAAATGGGTTCAACTACCGTAGCACACAGCAGTTTGAAACGCGTTGTCTTAATGCAGTAAAAGAGAGCAGGAGCGAGAACATGGGATTGTATCGATATGATCAAATGGTTGGTTGCTTGCCTGATGGTTCGATGCACTGATACGGTTCTTCGTTAGGGTAATCACGGTACTCCTCGGAGGCAGAACCTGTCGCAAAGGACACCGATACACAACCATCACCAAACAATGTGCAACAATATGATGCATGCATGAAACATGGCAATATGAGTGTGTTGGGCTAATGCAACTAAAACCAGAAGGGTTTGAACCAATTTGAATCAAAGATTCAAATTTCAAACTCAAGCATGGCCTTTTAAAGTGCTTTTCCTTGTTCTGCTTTAAACATCAATTTAACTTGTTTGATCATGCATGAAAATAGTACAGATGGATAGATTGGATTTTTCTGATCATTTTTCATATATAATTTGTCTGATTTGGAGTTACAGAATAAAAGTTATGAATTTTTGAAGTTTAAATAATATTCTGGAATTTCCTGATTTAAATTAAATCCAGAAATATATATATTGCGCCAGCATGACGTCAGCATGACGTCAGTGGTCAACTGCGGCTGGCTGGGGTCAAACCTGACGTGTGGGGTCCACACGTCAGTGACAGGGGGGGTTTAACAGGGTTAATTTAATCCTAATTAGGAATTAGTGGCGCTGGGGCCCACTGGTCAGTGTCAGGGGGTTAACTAACAGTGATTAGCACTAATCTGACCACCTGGCCGACGGGGCCCACGCGTCAGTGACCCTGGGGGGGTCAAACCCCAGGTCGAACAGGTCAAACCTACCGGCGACATGACGCCGGCGAGGCCCGAGACGGCGGCGCGATACGGAAACGCGCTACAGGGCACGGGCGAGGCCGTGCTTGGGCTCGTTGGAGAGCCCTTGCTCCCGCGCATCGAACGGTGGTGGTGGCCGTGCCTGAGGTGGCCGGTACCAACGACGGCGAGCTAGTGAGCGGCGGCCGGAGTTCGGGTGCGGTCGGGATCGGCGCTGCTGCTCGCAGGCGAGGGAGCTGAGGCGCTGGAGGGGCTCTACGGGTCGCGGCAAGCACAACGGGTGCTCGCCCGTGACCAAATGGTCACCGGGGCTTCGCTGGCGACGAGCCCGTGCGGCGGAGCGTCTCGGCTCCGGTAGAGGGGCGGCTAGAGCTCGAAATCGAACATGGGGTTAGGGGGAAACGAAGCAGGGGCTCACGGGGATCATGCAGGGAGGGTCAGCGAGCTCGGGGAAGCACGAACGGCGGCGAATCGACGGCGACCATCGGCGGCGGTCGAGGACGAAGACGATGGCGTGGAGGCGATGCAGAGCTTCCCGAGGGGCTTGGCTTGGTGGGGAGGAAGAGGGGGTCGCGGCGGAGCTCGCAAGCACAGCGAGGGGTCGAGGGGGTGGCCGGTGACGGCTGCTATGGCGAACGGCGGCGATGGGTGCGTCGGGTGAGAGAGAGAGCAGGGGGAGAAGCACGGGAGAGAGGGGGGGATAAGGCCAGGGGATCGGGGCGGCACCGAGAAGAACCGTCGCGGCGTCGCGCTGGCGGGGTAGGCAGGCAGGCGAGCTGGTGGCGTGGCGCTCCGCTCGTGCGCGCGCGCCGGCCACACGCCTGGCCGACTGGCGCCAGGAGGACGACGGCGGTGGTGGGCTGGGCTGGCTTGCTGGGCCAGAGGCGCCAGGTAAGAAGCCCAGGTAAGGTTTCCCTCTTTTATTTATTTCTGTTTTCTAATTTCTGACATTTGTTTGGATTTAAATAAAATATTAAATCATTTTATAACCTTATGCCAATTTTTGCAGGAGCTGGATATATTATTCCAGAGCTCCCCAACAGGTGGCATAATTTTTGGACATATACTAATATATATAACTAATATATTTCCAATGCAAATATTTATGCATTAATTCCAAATGCCCAAAATAAATACCTATGAGCTCTTAAAAATATTGGTTTGATTTTTATCTCTGTCCAATATTTTCAGAGAGCAACATGAGCATTTTCTTGGACCCTTTTGGAGAAATTTTTATTTGGGTCATTTTCAAAATGATTCTGAGGGTTTCACAGATCCCCATTTCAAGTTTCTGATGAAAGAGTAAACATGATGCAACACTCTAATGCATGACTAGCTAGGGTATGACAGTAATAGGCATCGACGAACGAATGCACGCATACTCTTGACTATCAATTGATAGACGAGGGTCAGAAGACAACTAAAGAGGGACAACTCAAAGGAACATACGATTTTCTGAGTTGTGGATGCATGGTTTAGCATGTCGAACGAATTCCACATATTTCTTCCGGATAACCCATGCAGAAAGGTAGAACTGGCAGAGTCACAATGTAGAATCGAGAACCCATCGAGAGCACTCTGATTGTGATCTTTCGATCAGCGAGGAACATCTGCCATAAGCGGTTCATAGTATTTGGAAGAAAGGAATACCATGAACATCGAGGACTAATGCAAAGGTTACTAATAACCTAAAGAAACGAGCAAAACTATCAACATGAAGCAAGTAGGGTGAATCTCGGGTTCAAAACCCAGGGATAGAATACCTACTACTAAGTAGCATCACGGGATGCTTTCGAGAATGATGGCCAGAATCATCACACTGGGAACACAAATCATGGCTAAATTACTAGATGATCCCCTAAGACACCTAGGGTCATAATAATTATTCCAACATATATGTCAAGGCAATAAAGTACCTCAACTCACTGATTTGTGTGATTAATCTGACCAAAGGCACATCGGAAACAGGAGGAAGGGATTTGCAAATGCATCCGACTATTTAGAAACCTGGGATGACTCGGACAGCATAACGGCTGTAAATGCTCAGAAAGATTTGAGACATTCACAAAATGGTGACATAACCACTCAGAAGCACAATATCAAGGTTTCAAGATCAACAGTTAACGTACGGAAGTAGTAGAAACTGAACTCAAGCTTAAATCCAACAATCTATAAGTCTACGGATTAGTAACACGTGATCCTGATAGAAAGAAGAGATAGCCTAGTTCTTAATCCCCGTAGGAAAGATAAGATGACTCAGATCAGAAGGGCATAAGGTATAAGGAGTAAAAAGAGCCTTACGTTCCATCCCACAATCAATTCCCTTATATAACTAAAGAATTTCTAGACTCAACTTCGACCAGTTTGGCTTGGTAATCCTACAGGCAGTCAAGCTCTGATACCAACGCTGTCAGGACCCCGACTCAATGCCACATCGATCTAGCATGTAACACCCCATATCACTTTGCGGCCTCACGCACGGTATTCCCACGGGTGTCGCCTTACCTTTGCCCGGGACCGTTTGCGTCTTTTGGCACACGTATATGATAGTGTCGCTAGCATCCATATGGTAAGGAGCCCGGGCTGACATGGCTAGTCGTAAACCCAAAGTGGCACAAACTTACAGGGACAGGCATCCATGACCCAACATCGAACGTGTCGGTCATCAGCGAGTGAATCCAGGCTGTAGCACTGGGCTAGCAGGACTCCGGTGAACCGGGCTGTAGCGGGCTAACAGGACTCCGGTATTCATCGCGTGACATTTCCCCGAAGGGACAGACACAGGAACGAAGAAGGACACATGCCGGCCAGCCTAAGTGTTCCGGAGCAGTAGCAAGCTACCATGGCTCAGTGGAAACACTAGGAGACATTTCCCGGTAAGAGAGGCTACTAAGGATAAACAACTAGATAGTCAGATCCCACACATACCAAGCATTTCAACAACATACACACAATATGCTCGATATGTGCAGATACAACATGGCATCACAACATGACTCTACAACTCAAGTAATTATTCAATAGGCTCCGAGGAGCGAGATATTACAAACATGGGTCTCATGACCCAACACTCAGAGCATACAAATCAAAGCACAAGCGGAAGCTATCATGTCTGAGTACAGACATCTATAAATGAAAAAGGCTGAGAAGCCTGACTATCTACCAGATCCTGCCGAGGCACAAGATCGTAGCTGAGGTAACAAGCTAAACGTCGAAGTCCACGCGAACTACTAGTGAGACCGAAGTCTCTCTGCAAAAACATAAAATAGGCAAACGTGAGTACAAATGTACCCAGCAAGACTTACATCAGAACTAACTACATATGCATCATTATCAACAAAGGGGTGGTGGGGTTTAACTGCAGCAAGCCAGCTTTGACTCGGTGGCTATCCTGAACTACGACTGCAAGTAACTCTTTTGAGGTGGCGCACACGAGTCCACATATTCACCATATCAATACACCACTATGGATCCGCTCCCGTCTCCCTACGAGAACGCCATCCATAGCACTCACGCTTATCTTGCGTATTTTAGAGTATCCACTTTCACTTGTCTATGAACTGATATAAGCAACCCAGAAGTCCTTTTCCGCGGACACGGCTATTCGAATAGATGATGTTAACCCTGCAGGGGTGTACTTCTTCATACATGTTTCCACCACTTAGCGTCTGCACACGACATGTGCTCGGAAGACTTCAAGCAAAAGCCGACGTGGGTGTAGACCACGACCTACCTAAACACTCAAGTCTCTAGTCCAGGTTTATCGCCTATTCGGGTTCCATCCATGAGGAGATCCGGCCGGAGTTTCGCTCACAGCCCCAAATGATGTGAACAGGGTTCCCGAGATACCAAACGGGCATCCGGTACACCGTGCCACGTACCTACCGCATCACAGCCCACCCCTACGGTCAGCGCTGCCCACGGCCTCCAGTAAGCTACAAACACCAGAAACTACTTGCAACTCCTGGACAGAGGACTAGGGTGAATAAGAAGTCGAGCGGGGTCATATTTCAGGGCCCAATGTATGGTAGTAGCTGAATCATGGATCACAAACACAGAACTCAGTTCCTGAGGACGGCTGCAATGAGACAACCCACCATGTACTCCTACATGGCCTCTCACCGCTACCTTTACCAAATCGTGTTCACACACTTAGCTCACACACGGTAGGACATGTTCACACGCCTCTGATTCATCCCCGATGAATCAGACCTGACTCAACTCTAAGCAGTAGCAGGCATGACAAACAAACATGAATGAGTAGGCACAACAGGGCTCAAACAACTCCTACTCATGCTAGTGGGTTTCATCTATTTACTGTGGCAATGACAGGTCATGCAAAGGAAAAAGGGGTTCAGCTACCGCAGCAAGTAACAAATATATCGCTGTTGTCCTAATGTAGTAAAGGAGAGCAGGAGCGAGAGAGTGGGGTTTTATCGGAATGAACAAGGGGGTTTTGCTTGCCTGGCACTTCTGAAGATAGTATTGAGTCTTCATCAGTGTCAGCGATCACATCATCGGTATCACGTCTATCGAGAGGGGACAAATACCGGCAACACAGAAGGGAACACAATCAATGCTATGCACAATATGATGCATGATCATGACATGGCAAAATGAATGTGTTTTGGGCTAATGCAACTAGCAACAGATTAAATGAAGTTGGTTTGAATACAAGATTCAAATTCAAACTCCATATATGATTATTTAAATGCCCTTTAATTGATTTGTGCTAAACAGCAGCTATAAGTTGTTCTAACATTCATGAAAATGGTACAGATGGATTCCTTGAATTTTTCTGATAATTTTTCATATATAAATTATTTAATTTGGAGTTACGGTTGAATTTCTATGATTTTTAGAAGTTTATACAATTTTCTGGAATTTTCTGAATAAAAGCAAATCCAGAAAACATTACTGCGTCATCCTGACGTCATGATGACGTTAGCAGGTCAACGTGGCACAGTCCGGTCAAACTCTGACCTGTGGGTCCCGAGTGTCAGTGGTTAGTTAACTAACCAAATTTAGTTAGCGTTAAACTATTGCTAATCCTGGTTTAGTTAGTGGCCTGGGGCCCACACGTCAGTGAGAGAGAGGGGAGGGTCAAACCGGGCAGTGGGGTCAGCCCACGCCGGTCATCGGGTCAGCGGTCGCCGGCGTTTAGCCGCCGGCAAGTCCAGGCGCGGCGGAGGGCTCGGGAAATGCCCTCCGGCGACCAAAACAGCGGCAGCGATCATCTACGCGTAGCTGGCGCTCAGCCGTATCCATCTAAGCAAGCGGGAGGGGCTGAGGTCGAGCGGGCTCGCCGGAATCAGGCTCGCGGCGGCGGCCGAGGTTCGGACCTCGACGGAAACGAGGCTACGGTTGACGAGAGGACGAACGGGTGCTTGTTCTGGGCTCCTGGGACCATGCTGAGCGCAGACCACGTGCTCAAACACGGGCGGCAGCAACTGTGGCCGCGGCGGCACCATGGCCGTCGGCGAAGAGCTCTCGGCTCGTTGTGAACGGCGGCTAGAGAGGGAGATAGGGCACGGGGAGAGGGGGAATCGGGTCAAAGGCTCACCGCGGAGCTGCAGGGAGGGTTAGTGGGCTCGGGGGCGCGCCGGAGTGGCCGAATTGACGGAGAAGGGCGCCGGGGCCGAAGCTTGAAGACGATGTCGATGGCGGCTGCTCGGGGCCCTTCTGGTCGCGTGAGACGACGAGGAGGACGAGGGCGGAACAGCGGAGCTCTGGGAGGCGTCGGGGAGGCGACACGGTGGCTGTGGCCGCGCGAGCGCTGGTCGGCGGCGACGGGCTCCATTCGGTCGCGGGAGGGGAAACAGAGGAGTGAGGGGAAGGGAGGTCCGGAGAGCGAGGGAGAAGTGAGAGGGGGTCGGGGAGGCGCGTGGCGTCTCCGGGCATCGAGGAGTGAGGCAACCAGGCAGGAGGTGGCCAAGTGCGGTGGCGGTGCTCGCCACCGAGCTGCTTCGTGCGCTGGCACGGGAAGAAGACAGGCATGCCCCCTGGTGGTTGGGCTGCACAGTGTTGGGCTGCGGGTGGGCTGCCAGGTAAGCTGAGGTAAGTTCTCTCCTCTGTCTTTTATTTATTGTTTTCTATTTTGTTCTGCTTTGTTTTGGTTTAGTAAAAATACTAAACCATTTTATAAAATCCTGAAAATAATTATGTGGCTAGAACTAAAATATACCAAACCACATAAAAATGTTCCAGTAATTATTGGACATTTATTATTTATATATCAAATATATATCCAATGCAAATAGCTATTTATTTAATTCAAAGGCCCAAAATAATTAACTCTGAGATACCAAAAATATTGTTTTGAGTTTTACCTCTTTGCAATATTTTCAGAGACTAAGAGGAACATTTTCTTGGACTTCTTTGAGGAAATTTTAATGTTGATCATTTTTAGAAGGTTTCTGAGGCTTTGAGAATTCCTCAATTCAAATTTCATTTGAAGTAAAACATGATGCTCACATGAGGTCTAGCCTAGTGCATAACAGGACCAGGGATGTGACAACTCACCCCCACTAAACAAAAATCTCATCCCGAGATTCAAGCGTAGGGTAAGGTGAAGGGAAAATGCAAACTAGTATAATCTTCATGATCCAGGGTGCACTTCATAAGAGCGTTGATTCAATCACCATCTTTGTCTTGTCGTCTTGTTCTGAGAACTCCAGCTAATCATGACAAGAAGAGTAAAGGAAAACTCTGGAAGGATCGGTCTTCTCGAAGGTCGAACAACTCAGGATTAACTCCCGGAATGTGACATAGCAACATCTCTCGAGCTGAGAGACGAAGCATACCTCTAAAGGGATGGAGTGGAGCAGGTGACGAGGTTCACTAGGTAGACAACAATTCCAGACTTAAGAAGGTGGCAATCGGTTGTCAACGTAGCGAGGAGTTGAATTGCCATGATACCACGACGAAACATCCTGGAGAAGGGTGATTCGTAGATTATTATCTTAAGTGGCAAAAAGAATTACCTTTGATATAGAGATCATTGAGACTCTCTATATCAGCCTAAGGCAAATCACAGCAATCGATTGGCGGGGTTGGTAGAATGGCATACTTGGACTTGGATGATGTGGATTACCTTGTTGAAGACAACGTAATGGATGAATTTGCTTATCACCGGAGATGGAAGAGACCCATGGTAGAATGGCACATTGGCGGTGCAAGCTAGGAACAAAATGCAAATGCTGGGAATGATTCTGGTAACTGGGGAAGAACCCAACAATAGAGAGTGGATTCACTGTTTGAAAAGGTCATAGCATTGCCGAGGAAACTGAGAGCAAACCCAGTTAGTGCCGATGATAACACCTAGCGCTTGTGCGTGCTCTCAAGAACTTGAGCATTTCCATATTCATCAAGGTTTTACCAACATCCGTGTCAAGGATCCTGGCAACACAACATACCACCATGATGAACAACGATGGACGAGGCAGATGCATAGGAAGATAACATCAACTCAGATTTCACCCTAGCGAGGCCAAGGAAACAAATCTGGATGATCGACCGAGAGACATTTAGCACTCCGCTTCTAATGTTCTCCTTGACGTGCTAGTGTAACCCATTCATAGATATGGTTTGATAACTAGAACATCAAGTAAAGGTCGGACTTCGGGAGCAATAGAATCCATAAGGAACAGTTACGGAGGTAAATCCTACGAAATCCTTATGGGGAGGTGGCCAACTTCCTCAAACAAGATACTACAATGATAGGTCTTCCGGCTGGGTGTGTTGGCCACGACATCCACTTTACCGGTTATCGAGGGACCAATATTATAGTTCTTGGGAAATGTTCCAACCATCATATCTGCCTGAGATTCAGATCTGGTTGGTGTCAGGATATTCCAGACTCATCGAGTCTAGGAAGAAAATGAAAGTTTGCAACACAAATCGACGAGATGACGTTGCGAGATTCTTGGGAAATGAACTACGATAGCAAGCTCCAAAACATGAGCTGGTTCTGCTACACATGTGTGAACACGCTGCCTCAGACAAACATGATCACATGGTAGTCTTACAATAAAACACTACCGAGTTCTGGTTGGGAACCATCAGCGAGGATATCGAAGTTCTTTCATAAGTCCGGATTAGCTCTTATGAAGATACTCCTTCTCCTTGAACAAATCAGTCAGTGGCTTGGTGTGCTAGGATATACATATGGAATGAAGATGATCAGTCTAACAGACCACAGAATTCTTCGCACGTGCATGACCGACTTGGGATGATTCCAAAGGAGCAAAAACAAACTTTCTCGAATTCACGACGGCAGCTTACATCAAAATGCACGTGAATCAAAGGAAGTCACTCCTTTCATCAAACAAGTACTTCATGAGCTAGCATGAAGAAAATGCTTTCAAAAGTTTCCAACACTAACTTAATGTTCAACAACATCATGGAGGAGATAAGGATGTTGTCAATGGACTCAACAACAACTCATCGGAATTTCCATATCACTGGACTTCCACCATCGTGTGAACACGGTGATAGCATTGGTCAGACCCAAAAGATATAATGGTGTATGCTCGAGGGATCAACCACGAGGAAGACAACATTACGAACATCGTTGGTTCTGACTTGATTTGACGATAGCCCACACTCAAATCAAAGGATTGATAAGACGATAGGTCCAGCAACTGATCACAGGGACCAATCGATGAAGATATCATCTTTCTTCAACACACACTACACAAGAATATCCCTTTAGAACGAACTAAGTCAGGTAAGCTTTTATCTTCCAACCCTCCAAGTTGTTGTTTAGCTTAACCAACTAGCTCAGGGATATCTAACACCGATTCTTGGAGAGAAGGTGGTTCACAAGAAACCAACTTGATCACGAGCTCAACATAGCGGTCAGGTGACAACCTGGTAATACTTCCGAGAAGATCTTCGGAAATCACGAACCACCGATATGTTACTAAGCTCGAGAACAATCTTGCTTTTCAGGGCAAGACGATATGATCAAATGAGCGAGGATTTGACAAAATCCTAACTCATCAATCAAAGAGTGCACCAGGAAATAGGGACTAGGTAGCACGATCAATCTTAGAATGGTGATTCAATAACCAACATACTAAGAATAAAATTATTGTCCATTAACTACCAAGCAATGGGGTTGCTAGGAGTATTGAGTTCACACATCATGATTCACTTGTCGGCACTCCAGCTGCAACAACACGGAACCGAGGAATGAAAAAGGATGGCGAGAAGTATCACTATGTCAAGAATTCACAAAAGGTGGTGCAATTCTCATGAAATTCCTGTCATAAAGAAGGTAATACTTCAGGGTAGAGCAGACCAGAAGCTGGATTGTAATTTGATCTGCGGAACACAACTACTTTGACCCAATCCTAAATATGGATGAGGTACTGGAGTTTGTTTCTCCTAGTCATTCCGGAATAGAATGGCTTGACAGACCACAAGAGTAATAAGCATTGATAACACGAATGCACAATTACTCCTGACTATCAATTGATAGACGAGGGCCAGAGAACAACTAAAGAGGGACAACTCAAAGGAACATATGATTTTCTGAGTTGTGAATGCATAGATTAGCATGTCGAACGAGTTCAACATATTTCTTCCGGACAATCCATGCGGAAAGGTAGAACTGGCAGAGTCACAATGTAGAATCGAGAACCCATCGAGAGCACTCTGATTGTGATCTTTCGATCAGCGAGGAACATCTGCCATAAGCGGTTCATAGTATTTGGAAGAAAGGAATACCACGAACATCGAGGACTAATGCAAAGGTTACTAATAACCTAAAGGAACGAGCAAAACTATCAACATGAAGCAAGTAGGGTGAATCTCGGGTTCAAAACCCAGGGATAGAATACCTACTACTAAATGGCATCACGGGATGCTTTCGATAATGACGGCCAGAATCATCACACTGGAACACAAATCATGGCTAAATTACTAGATGATCCCCTAAGACACCTAGGGTCATAATAATTATTCCAACATAAAGGTCGAGGCAGTAGAATACCTCAACTCAACAATTAGTGTGATTGAGCTGGCATAAAGGAACATCGAAACCAGAGGGAAAGGATTTTGCAAATGCATCAGACTCTTTAGAAACCTAGGATGACTCGGACAGCATAACGGCTGTAAATGCTCAGAAAAGATTTGAGACATTCACAAAAATGGTGGCATAACCACTCAGAAGCACAATATCAAGGTCTCGAGATCAACAGTTAACATACAGAAGTACTAGGAACTGAAACGAGGCTTAATCCAACAATCTTATAAGTCTACTGATTAGTAACACGTGATCCTGATAGAAAGAAGAGATAGCCTAGTTCTTAATCCCCGTAGAAGAGAAGATGATGACTCAGATCAGAAGGCCATGAGGTATAAGGAGTAAAAAGAGCCTTACGTTCCATCCCACAATCAATTCCCTTATATAAAGAATTTCTAGACTCAACTTCGACCAGTTTGGCTTGGTAATCCTACAGGCAGTCAAGCTCTGATACCAACGCAGTCAGGACCCCGACTCAATGCCACATCGATCTAGCATGTAACACCTCATATCACTTTGCGGCCTCACGCACGGTATTCCCACGGGTGTCGCCTTACCTTTGCCCGGGACCGTTTGCGCCTTTTGGCACACGTATATGACAGTGTCGCTAGCATCCATATGATAAGGAGCCCGGGCTGACATGGCTAGTCGTAAACCCAAAGTGGCACAGACTTACAGGGACAGGCATCCATGACCCAGCATCGAACGTGTCGGTCATCAGCGAGTGAATCCAGGCTGTAGCACTGGGCTAGCAGGACTCCGGTGAACCGGGCTGTAGCGGGCTAACAGGACTCCGGTATTCATCGCGTGACATTTCCCCGAAGGGACAGACACAGGAACGAAGAAGGACACATGCCGGCCAGCCTAAGTGTTCCGGAGCAGTAGCAAGCTACCATGGCTCGGTGGAAACACTAGGAGACATTTCCCGGTAAGAGAGGCTACTAAAGATAAACAACTAGATGGTCAGATCCCACACATACCAAGCATTTCAATAACATACACACAATATGCTCGATATGTGCAAATACAACATGGCATCACAACATGACTCTATGACTCAAGTATTTATCAATAGGCTCCGAGGAGCGAGATATTACAAACATGGGTCTCATGACCCAACAATCAGAGCATACAAATCAAAGCACAAGCGGAAGCTATCATGTCTGAGTACAGACATCTATAGATGAAAAAGGCTGAGAAGCCTGACTATCTACCAGATCCTGCCGGGGCACAAGATCGTAGCTGAGGTAACAAGCTAAACGTCGAAGTCCACGCGGTACTACTAGCGAGACCGAAATCTCTCTGCAAAAATATAAAATGAGCAAACGTGAGTACAAATGTACCCAGCAAGACTTACATCAGAACTAACTACATATGCATCATTATCAACAAAGGGGATGGTGGGGTTTAACTGCAGCAAGCCAGCTTTGACTCGGTGGCTATCCTGAACTACGACTGCAATGTAACTCTTTTGAGGTGGCGCACACGAGTCCACATATTCACCATATCAATACACCACTATGGATCCGCTCCCGTCTCCCTACGAGAACGCCATCCATAGCACTCACGCTTATCTTGCGTATTTTAGAGTATCCACTTTCACTTGTCTATGAACTGATATAAGCAACCCAGAAGTCCTTTTCCGCGGACACGGCTATTCGAATAGATGATGTTAACCCTGCAGGGGTGTACTTCTTCATACATGTTTCCACCACTTAGCGTCTGCACACGACATGTGCTCGGCAGACTTCAAGCGAAAGCCGACGTGGGTGTAGACCACGACCTACCTAAACACTCAAGTCTCTAGTCCAGGTTTATCGCCTATTCGGGTTCCATCCATGAGGAGATCCGGCCGGAGTTTCGCTCACAGCCCCAAACGATGTGAACAGGGTTCCCGAGATACCAAACGGGCATCCGGTACACCGTGCCACGTACCTACCGCATCACAGCACACCCATACGGTCAGCGCTGTCCACGGCCTCCAGTAAGCTACAAACACCAGAAACTACTTGCAACTCCTGGACAGAGGACTAGGGTGAATAAGAAGTCGAGCGGGGTCATATTTCAGGGCCCAATGTATGGTAGTAGCTGAATCATGGATCACAAACACAGAACTCAGTTCCTGAGGACGGCTGCAATGAGACAACCCACCATGTACTCCTACATGGCCTCTCACCGCTACCTTTACCAAATCGTGTTCACACACTTAGCTCACACACGGTAGGACGTGTTCACACGCCTCTGATTCATCCCCGATGAATCAGACCTGACTCAACTCTAAGCAGTAGCAGGCATGACAAACAAACATGAATGAGTAGGCACAACAGGGCTCAAACAACTCCTACTCATGCTAGTGGGTTTCATCTATTTACTGTGGCAATGACAGGTCATGCAAAGGATAAAGGGGTTCAGCTACCGCAGCAAGTAACAAATATGTCGCTGTTGTCCTAATGCAGTAAAGGAGAGCAGGAGCGAGAGAGTGGGATTTTATCGGAATGAACAAGGGGTTTTGCTTGCCTGGCACTTCTGAAGATAACATTGAGTCTTCATCAGTGTCAACGATCACATCATCGGTATCACGTCTATCGAGAGGGGACAAATACCGGCAACACAGAAGGGAACACAATCAATGCAATGCACAATATGATGCATGATCATGACATGGCAATATGAATGTGTTTTGAGCTAATGAAACTAGCAACAGATTAAATGAAGTTGGTTTGAATACAAGATTCAAATTCAAACTCCATATGTGATTATTCAAATGCCATTTAATTGATTTGTGCTAAACAGCAGCTATAAGTTGTTCTAACATGCATGAAAATGGTACAGATGGATTCCTTGAATTTTTCTGATAATTTTTCATATATAATTTATTTAATTTGGAGCTATGGTTGAATTTCTATGAATTTTAGAAGTTTTAGGCATTTTCTGGAATTATAAATCATTTCCTAATTTATTTAATTCCAGAAAGGAATTATTGCGTCAGCATGACCTCATGCTGACCTCAGCAGGTCAACGGGCGCCGTCCAGGTCAAACTGACCTGTGGGACCCATATGTCAGCGTCACAGTTAGTTAACAGGGGGTTATCTGCTTAATTAAAGGATTAGGGGGGGTCGGGGCCCACTGGTCAGTGTTAGTGGCTAATTAGGTTTAGTTAATGGCCTGGGGCCCACACGTCAGTGAGAGAGAGGGGAGGGTCAAACCGGGCAGTGGGTCAACCCACGCCGGTCAAGGGTCAACGGTCGCTGGCGTTTAGCCGCCGGCAAGTCCAGGCGTGGCGGAGGGCTCGGGAAACGCCCTCCGGCGACCAAAACAGCGGCAACGATCATCTACGCGTAGCTGGCGCTCAGCCGTAGCCATCTAAGCAAGCGGGAGGGGCTGAGGTCGAGCGGGCTCGCCGGAATCAGGCTCGCGGCGGCGGCCGAGGTTCGGACCTCGACGGAAACGAGGCTACGGTTGACGAGAGGACGAACGGGTGCTTGTTCTGGGCTCCTAGGACCACGCTGAGCGCAGACACGTGCTCAAACACGGGCGGCAGCAACTGTGGCCGCGGCGGTGCCATGGCCGTCGGCGAAGAGCTCTCGGCTCGTTGTGAACGGCGGCTAGAGAGGGAGATAGGGCACGGGGAGAGGGGGAATCGGGTCAAAGGCTCACCGCGGAGCTGCAGGGAGGGTTAGTGGGCTCGGGGGCGCGCCGGAGTGGCCGAATTGACGGAGAAGGGCGCCGGGGCCGAAGCTTGAAGACGATGTCGATGGCGGCTGCTCGGGGCCCTTCTGGTTGCGTGAGACGACGAGGAGGACGAGGGCGGAACAACGGAGCTCTGGGAGGCGTCGGGGAGGCGAGACGGTGGCTGTGGCCGCGCGAGCGCTGGTCGGCGGTGACGGGCTCCATTCGGTCGCGGGAGGGGAAACAGAGGAGCGAGGGGAAGGGAGGTCCGGAGAGCGAGGGAGAAGTGAGAGGGGGTCGGGGAGGCGCGTGGCGTCTCCGGGCGTCGAGGAGGGAGGCAACCAGGCAGGAGGTGACCAAGCGCGGTGGCGGTGCTCGCCACCGAGCTGCTTCGTGCGCTGGCACGGGAAGAAGACAGGCATGCCCCCTGGTGGTTGGGCTGCACAGTATTGGGCTACAGGTGGGCTGCCAGGTAAGCTGAGGTAAGTTCTCTCCTCTGTCTTTTATTTACTGTCTTCTATTTTGTTCTGCTTTGTTTTGGTTTAGTAAAAATACTAAACCATTTTATAAAATCCTGAAAATAATTATGTGGCTAGAACTAAAATATACCAAACCACATAAAAATGTTCCAGTAATTATTGGACATTTATTATTTATATATCAAATATATATCCAATGCAAATAGCTATTTATTTAATTCAAAGGCCCAAAATAATTAACTCTGAGATACCAAAAATATTGTTTTGAGTTTTACCTCTTTGCAATATTTTCAGAGACTAAGAGGAACATTTTCTTGGACTTCTTTGAGGAAATTTTAATGTTGATCATTTTTAGAAGGTTTCTGAGGCTTTGAGAATTCCTCAATTCAAATTTCATTTGAATTAAAACATGATGCTCACATGAGGTCTAGCCTAGTGCATAACAGGACCAGGATGTGACAACTCACCCCCACTAAACAAAAATCTCGTCCCGAGATTCAAGCGTAGGGTAAGGTGAAGGGAAAACGCAAACTAGTATAATCTTCATGATCCAGGGTGCACTTCATAAGAGCGTTGATTCAATCACCATCTTTGTCTTGTCGTCTTGTTCTGAGAACTCCAACTAATCATGACAAGAAGAGGAAAGGAAAACTCTGGAAGGATCGGTCTTCTCGAAGGTCGAACAACTCAGGATTAACTCCCGGAATGTGACATAGCAACATCTCTCGAGCTGAGAGACGAAGCATACCTCTAAAGGAACGGAGTGGAGCAGGTGACGAGGTTCACTAGGTAGACAACAATTCCAGACTTAAGAAGGTGGCGATCGGTTGTCAACGTAGCGAGGAGTTGAATTGCCATGATACCACGACGAAACATCCTGGAGAAGGGTGATTCGTAGATTATTATCTTAAGTGGCAAAAAGAATTACCTTTGATATAGAGATCATTGAGACTCTCTATATCAGCCTAAGGCAAATCACAGCAATCGATTGGCGGGGTCGGTAGAATGGCATACTTGGACTTGGATGATGTGGATTACCTTGTTGAAGACAACGTAATGGATGAATTTGCTTATCACCGGAGATGGAAGAGACCCATGGTAGAATGGCACATTGGCGGTGCAAGCTAGGAACAAAATGCAAATGTTGGGAATGATTCTGGTAACTGTGGAAAAACCCAACAACAGAGAGTGAATTCACTGTTTGAAAAGATCATAGCATTGCCGAGGAAACTGAGAGGAAACCTAGTTAGTGCCGATGATAACACCTAGCGCTTGTGCGTGCTCTCAAGAACTTGAGCATTTCCATATTCATCAAGGTTTTACCAACATACCACCATGATGAACAACGATGGACGAGGCAGATGCATAGGAAGATAACATCAACTCAGATTTCACCCTAGCGAGGCCAAGGAAACAAAATCTGGATGATCGACCGGGAGACATTTAGCACTCCGCTTCTAATGTTCTCCTTGACGTGCTAGTGTAACCCATTCATAGATATGGTTTGATAACTAGAACATCAAGTAAAGGTCGGACTTCGGGAGCAATAGAATCCATAAGGAACAGTTACGGAGGTAAATCCTACGAAATCCTTATGGGGAGGTGGCCAACTTCTCCAATCAAGATACTACAATAATAGGTCTCCTGGCGGGGTGTGTTGGCCACGACATCCACCTTACCGGTTTCCGAGGGACCAATATTATAGTTCTTGGGAAATGTTCTAAACCATCATATCTGCCTGAGATTCAGATCTGGTTGGTGTCAGGATATTCCAGACTCATCGAGTCTAGGAAGGAAAACGAAAGTTTGCAACACAAATCGACGAGATGACGTTGCGAGATTCTCGGGAAATGAACTACGATAGTAAGCTCCAAAACATGAGCTGGTTCTGCTACAAACATGTGAACACGTTGTCCCAGACAAGCATGACCACGTGGTAGTCTTATAATAAAACACTACCGAGTTCAGGTGGGGAACCATCAACGAGGATATCAAAATCCTTGCATAAGGTATACTCTTAAGAAGGAACTTCTTCTCGAGACCCCTACACTGATACATATGATACCAACGCTTGAACTGAAACGAGGTTTAATCCAACAATCTTATAAGTCTACTAAGCACAAGCGCTTGTGCCCAGAACCATACACACATCATACACCTAGCGCTTGCATAACTGGGTCATTGACGTCGAAATGTGATACCAGCCCTTCTAATTACGTTGGTTAAGAATTAACTAAGCCCTGATTAGTTCCTGTGTCACCGACGTGTGGCCCCCACACGTCAGGTTTGACGCTGTCAGGACCCCGACTCAATGCCACATCGATCTAGCATGTAACACCCCATATCACTTTGCGGCCTCACGCACGGTATTCCCACGGGTGACGCCTTACCTTTGCCCGGGACCGTTTGCGTCTTTTGGCACACGTATATGATAGTGTCGCTAGCATCCATATGGTAAGGAGCCCGGGCTGACATGGCTAGTCGTAAACCCAAAGTGGCACAAACTTACAGGGACAGGCATCCATGACCCAACATCGAACGTGTCGGTCATCAGCGAGTGAATCCAGGCTGTAGCACTGGGCTAGCAGGACTCCGATGAACCGGGCTGTAGCGGGGTAACAGGACTCCAGTATTCATCGCGTGACATTTCCCCGAAGGGACAGACACAGGAACGAAGAAGGACACATGCCGGCCAGCCTAAGTGTTCCGGAGCAGTAGCAAGCTACCATGGCTCAGTGGAAACACTAGGAGACATTTCCCGGTAAGAGAGGCTACTAAGGATAAACAACTAGATAGTCAGATCCCACACATACCAAGCATTTCAACAACATACACACAATATGCTCGATATGTGCAGATACAACATGGCATCACAACATGACTCTACAACTCAAGTAATTATTCAATAGGCTCCGAGGAGCGAGATATTACAAACATGGGTCTCATGACCCAACACTCAGAGCATACAAATCAAAGCACAAGCGGAAGCTATCATGTCTGAGTACAGACATCTATAAATGAAAAAGGCTGAGAAGCCTGACTATCTACCAGATCCTGCCGAGGCACCAGATCGTAGCTGAGGTAACAAGCTAAACGTCGAAGTCCACGCGAATCTACTAGTGAGACCGAAGTCTCTCTGCAAAAACATAAAATAGGCAAACGTGAGTACAAATGTACCCAGGAAGACTTACATCAGAACTAACTACATATGCATCATTATCAACAAAGGGGTGGTGGGGTTTAACTGCAGCAAGCCAGCTTTGACTCGGTGGCTATCCTAAACTACGACTGCAAGTAACTCTTTTGAAGTGGCGTACACGAGTCCACATATTCACCAACCAATACACCACTATGGATCCGCTCCCGTCTCCCTACGAGAACGCCATCCATAGCACTCACGCTTATCTTGCGTATTTTAGAGTATCCACTTTCACTTGTCTATGAACTATGCAAGGGGTCCAAGTTTCCATATCCGAGGAATCCGGCTATTCGAATAGATGATGTTAACCCTGCAGGGGTGTACTTCTTCACACACGCTTTCGCCACTTATCGCCCTGTACACGTCATGTACCTCGGCAACCTTCAAGCGGAAGCCGGGCGAGGGAGTCGGCCACGACCTGACTAACCGAACAAGTCTCTAGTCCAGGTTTATCGCCTATTCGGGTTCCATCCGCAAGGAGATCCGGCCGGGGTGTCGCTTACGGCCCCAAACGATGTGAGCAGGGTTCCCAAGCCCACCAACCGGGTGCCACTTGGTACACCGTGCCACTGTGCCTAGTCTGTCCCAAGCCCACCTGTACCGGGTGCCACTTGGTAGACTACTAACACTACCTACAAACACCAGAAACTAGTTGCAACTCCTGGACAGAGATCAAGTTGCTTAATAAGTCGAGAGGGGCACTTAAGCATTCCAATGTGTGGTAGTAGCTGGTCATGGATCACAAACACAGAACTCAGTTCCTGAGGACGGCTGCAATGAGACAACCCACCATGTACTCCTACATGGCCTCTCACCGCTACCTTTAGCAAATCGTGTTCACACACTTAGCTCACACACAGTAGGACATGTTCACATGCCTCTGATTCATCCCCAATGAATCAGACCTGACTCAACGCTAAGCAATAGCAGGCATGACAGACAAACATGAATGAGTAGGCACAACAGGGCTCAAACAACTCCTACTCATGCTAGTGGGTTTCATCTATTTACTGTGGCAATGACAGGTCATGCAGAGGATAAAGGGGTTCAACTACCGCAGCATGTAACAGTTGAATCGGTGTTGTCCTAATGCAGTAAAAGAGAGCAGGAGCGAGAGAGTGGGATTTTATCGGAATGAACAAGGGGGTTTTGCTTGCCTGGCACTTCTGAAGATAATATAGCTCTTCATCGGTGTCATCGATCACATCGTCGGTACACGTCTATCGAGAGGGGACAATTACCGGCAAAACAGAAAAACATGATCAATGCAATGCACAATATGATGCATGCTATGACATGGCAATATGAATGTGTTTTGGGCTAATGCACCTAAAACCAAATTAAATGAAGTTGGTTTGAATCCAAGATTCAAATTCAAACTCCATATGTGATTATTCAAATGCCATTTAATTGATTTGTGCTAAACAGCAGCTATAAGTTGTTCTAACATGCATGAAAATGGTACAGATGGATTTATTGAATTTTTCTGATAATTTTTCATATATAAATTATTTAATTTGGAGTTACGGTTGAATTTTCTATGATTTATTGAAATTTAGGGCATTTTCTGAATTTAATAAATCATTTCTGATTTATTTAAAACTCCAGAAAACAATTTCTGCATCACCCTGACGTCATGATGGCGTCAGCAGGTCAAAGGCGTCGACCAGGTCAAACCTGACCAGTGGGGTCCACTGGTCAGTGACCCAGTCAACTAACCAAGTTAGTTAGCCCTAACTAACTTAGTTAGCCGGGCGGGGCCCGCATGTCAGTGGCCTATCTAATTAGCTAAGTTAATTAGCGCTAACTAATCTAACACTAATCAAGCAGGCGCCTGGGCCCACACGTCAGGGGGGTCAAACCCCGGGTCAGCAGGGCCTAACCCGCCGGCGGCTTGACACCGGCGAGGCCGAGACGGCGGAGGCCTTCGGGTTTCTTGCTCCGGCGGCCAAACGCCGCGCGGAGAGGCTCTGTGGGTTCCTAGCGCTCGTGCGCATCCGGAGGAGGTGACGGAAGGACGCGGGGTGGTCAGCACTCGCCGGAGCGGAGCTTGCGGCGGCGGCCGGAGTTCGGTGGTTGCGGCTGAGAGGGCTAGAGCTCGCGGGCGAGGGAGCTGAGCAGCGCAGCGGCATCTACACAACACACGGAAGTAGTCTGCGAGCTCGGTTTGGTCGTCGGGGCTTGCTAGCGCTGGCAGTGACGAGCGCGGCGGCGAGAAGCTCTCGGCGATGGCGGGAATCGAGCTAGCGAACCAAATCCACCACGGGGTATGAGGGGAAAGGGAGAGGGGCTCACAGGGAGTCGTATGAAGAAGACGGCGAGCTCAGGGAGGCCCTGTGGACGACGAATCGGGCGGCGGCATCCGGCGGCCGTGGTCGGGGAAGAAGGGTCGCGACGTCGTCTTGGGGTCCTCCGGCCTTGCGTGGGTCGGCGGAGAGGCGCTCGGGTTCTAGGCGGAGCTCGTGGGCTGGTCAGAGAAGCGAGGGGGCGGCGGTGGCCGCGGCAGCAGCAAACGGCGGCGACGGTCGCTCTCGGGTGCGTGCAAGAGAAAGAACAGAGGAGGAGATGGGGATGAGGGAGTGAGCGGGAGGGTTCCAGGGGGTCGAGGCGGCGCCGAGGAGAAGGCGCGAGGTGTCGTGGTGGCCTCAGGCGAAGCAGACGAGCAGGGTGGTGGCGTGGCGAGCTCGGGCGCGTGCGCCGAGTCCCTCCTCTGCCTACTGGCGCGAGGAGGAAGGCGACAGGGAGGAGGAGGTGGGCTGGGCCGCACAGTGCTGGACCAGCACAGGAGCTGGGCCGGCTCTGGTGGGCTGCACGGGTAAGGCCAGGTAAGCTTTCTGCTCTGTTTTATTTTTTTTTTCTTGTTTTGTTTTATTTAATTTATTTTGCCACTGTTTTGAATTTAAAATAATTCAAACAATGCCAAAAACTCCTCTGAATATTTTATATTGCTAGATGGACTTTTCCAAAAGCTTATAAAATATTTCAGGGGTATTTGAAATTATATTCTAATTATATGAATATAATTAAAATTCAAATAGCTAATGAATTAAATCCAAAGTCCCAAAAATAATTCCTTCAAAATGTTTAATATTTTGGTTGGGACCAGAACCCTTACCAAAAATTATCAAACATTTCAGAAGAGCATTTTGGAGCAATGAATGAGATTTCTAGGGTTTTTGCCCCTCTTTTATTTAAGTTTTTGAGGCTTCCAAAAATTCCTCAGTTCAAGTTTCGAAAATATAGACATGATGCACACATGGAAGCAAGCACAGGACAGGCCAGAGCTAGGGATGTGACAACTTTTCCCCGAAGGGACAGACACAGGAACGAAGAAGGACACATGCCGGCCAGCCTAAGTGTTCCGGAGCAGTAGCAAGCTACCATGGCTCAGTGGAAACACTAGGAGACATTTCCCGGTAAGAGAGGCTACTAAGGATAAACAACTAGATAGTCAGATCCCACACATACCAAGCATTTCAACAACATACACACAATATGCTCGATATGTGCAGATACAACATGGCATCACAACATGACTCTACAACTCAAGTAATTATTCAATAGGCTCCGAGGAGCGAGATATTACAAACATGGGTCTCATGACCCAACACTCAGAGCATACAAATCAAAGCACAAGCGGAAGCTATCATGTATGAGTACAGACATCTATAAATGAAAAAGGCTGAGAAGCCTGACTATCTATCAGATCCTGCCGAGGGCACCAGATCGTAGCTGAGGTATCAAGCTAAACATCGAAGTCCACGCGGAACTACTAGCGAGACCGAAGTCTCTCTGCAAAAACATAAAATAGGCAAACGTGAGTACAAATGTACCCAGCAAGACCTACATCAGAACTAACTACATATGCATCATTATCAACAAAGGGGATGGTGGGGTTTAACTGCAGCAAACCAGCTTTGACTCGGTGGCTATCCTGAACTACGACTGCAATGTAACTCTTTTGAGGTGGCGCACACGAGTCCACATATTCACCATATCAATACACCACTATGGATCCGCTCCCGTCTCCCTACGAGAACGCCATCCATAGCACTCACGCTTATCTTGCGTATTTTAGAGTATCCACTTTCACTTGTCTATGAACTGATATAAGCAACCCAGAAGTCCTTTTCCGCGGACACGGCTATTCGAATAGATGATGTTAACCCTGCAGGGGTGTACTTCTTCATACATGTTTCCACCACTTAGCGTCTGCACACGACATGTGCTCGGCAGACTTCAAGCGAAAGCCGACGTGGGTGTAGACCACGACCTACCTAAATACTCAAGTCTCTAGTCCAGGTTTATCGCCTATTCGGGTTCCATCCATGAGGAGATCCGGCCGGAGTTTCGCTCACAGCCCCAAACGATGTGAACAGGGTTCCCGAGATACCAAACGGGCATCCGGTACACCGTGCCACGTACCTACCGCATCACAGCCCACCCCTACGGTCAGCGTTGTCCACGGCCTCCAGTAAGCTAAAAACACCAGAAACTACTTGCAACTCCTGGACAGAGGACTAGGGTGAATAAGAAGTCGAGCGGGGTCATATTTCAGGGCCCAATGTATGGTAGTAGCTGAATCATGGATCACAAACACAGAACTCAGTTCCTGAGGACGGCTGCAATGAGACAACCCACCATGTACTCCTACATGGCCTCTCACCGCTACCTTTACCAAATCGTGTTCACACACTTAGCTCACACACGGTAGGACATGTTCACACGCCTCTCATTCATCCCCGATGAATCAGACCTGACTCAACTCTAAGCAGTAGCAGGCATGACAAACAAACATGAATGAGTAGGCACAACAGGGCTCAAACAACTCCTACTCATGCTAGTGGGTTTCATCTATTTACTGTGGCAATGACAGGTCATGCAAAGGATAAAGGGGTTCAGCTACCGCAGCAAGTAACAAATATGTCGCTGTTGTCCTAATGCAGTAAAGGAGAGCAGGAGCGAGAGAGTGGGATTTTATCGGAATGAACAAGGGGGTTTTGCTTGCCTGGCACTTCTGAAGATAACATTGAGTCTTCATCAGTGTCAACGATCACATCATCGGTATCACGTCTATCGAGAGGGGACAAATACCGGCAACACAGAAGGGAACACAATCAATGCAATGCACAATATGATGCATGATTATGACATGGCAATATGAATGTGTTTTGGGCTAATGAAACTAGCAACAGATTAAATGAAGTTGGTTTGAATACAAGATTCAAATTCAAACTCCATATGTGATTATTCAAATGCCATTCAATTGATTTGTGCTAAACAGCAGCTATAAGTTGTTCTAACATGCATGAAAATGGTACAGATGGATTCCTTGAATTTTTCTGATAATTTTTCAAATATAATTTATTTAATTTGGAGCTACGGTTGAATTTCTATGAATTTTAGAAGTTTTAGGCATTTTCTGGAATTATAAATCATTTCCTAATTTATTTTAATTCCAGAAAGGAATTATTGCGTCAGCATGACCTCATGCTGACCTCAGCAGGTCAACGGGCGCCGTCCAGGTCAAACTGACCTGTGGGACCCATATGTCAGCGTCACAGTTAGTTAACAAGGGGTTATCTGCTTAATTAAAGGATTAGGGGGGGTCGGGGCCCACTGGTCAGTGTTAGTGGCTAATTAGGTTTAGTTAATGGCCTGGGGCCCACACGTCAGTGAGAGAGAGGGGAGGGTCAAACCGGGCAGTGGGTCAACCCACGCCGGTCAAGGGTCAACGGTCGCCGGCGTTTAGCCGCCGGCAAGTCCAGGCGTGGCGGAGGGCTCGGGAAACGCCCTCCGGCGACCAAAACAGCGGCAGCGATCATCTACGCATAGCTGGCGCTCAGCCGTATCCATCTAAGCAAGCGGGAGGGGCTGAGGTCGAGCGGGCTCGCCAGAATCAGGCTCGCGGCGGCGGCCGAGGTTCGGACCTCGACGGAAACGAGGCTACGGTTGACGAGAGGACGAACGGGTGCTTGTTCTGGGCTCCTGGGACCACGCTGAGCGCAGACACGTGCTCAAACACGGGCGGCAGCAACTGTGGCCGCGGCGGCGCCATGGCCGTCGGCGAAGAGCTCTCGGCTCATTGTGAACGGCGGCTAGAGAGGGAGATAGGGCACGGGGAGAGGGGGAATCGGGTCAAAGGCTCACCGTGGAGCTGCAGGGAGGGTTAGTGGGCTCGGGGGCGCGCCGGAGTGGCCGAATTGACAGAGAAGGGCGCCGGGGCCGAAGCTTGAAGACGATGTCGATGGCGGCTGCTCGGGGCCCTTCTGGTCGCGTGAGATGACGAGGAGGACGAGGGCGGAACAGCGGAGCTCTGGGAGGCGTCGGGGAGGCGAGACGCTGGATGTGGCCGCGCGAGCGCTGGTCGGCGGTGACGGGCTCCATTCGGTCGCGGGAGGGGAAACAGAGGAGCGAGGGGAAGGGAGGTCCGGAGAGCGAGGGAGAAGTGAGAGGGGGTCGGGGAGGCGCGTGGCGTCTCCGGGCGTCGAGGAGGGAGGCAACCAGGCAGGAGGTGGCCAAGCGCGGTGGCGGTGCTCGCCACCGAGCTGCTTCGTGCGCTGGCACGGGAAGAAGACAGGCATGCCCCCTGGTGGTTGGGCTGCACAGTGTTGGGCTGCGGGTGGGCTGCCAGGTAAGCTGAGGTAAGTTCTCTCCTCTGTCTTTTATTTATTGTTTTCTATTTTGTTCTGCGTTGTTTTGGTTTAGTAAAAATACTAAACCATTTTATAAAATCCTGAAAATAATTATGTGGCTAGAACTAAAATATACCAAACCACATAAAAATGTTCCAGTAATTATTGGACATTTATTATTTATATATCAAATATATATCCAATGCAAATAGCTATTTATTTAATTCAAAGGCCCAAAATAATTAACTCTGAGATACCAAAAATATTGTTTTGAGTTTTACCTCTTTGCAATATTTTCAGAGACTAAGAGGAACATTTTCTTGGACTTCTTTGAGGAAATTTTAATGTTGATCATTTTTAGAAGGTTTCTGAGGCTTTGAGAATTCCTCAATTCAAATTTCGAAAATATAGACATGATGCACACATGAAGCTAGCTAGAGCACTACCAGCAGCTAGGGATGTGACAACTCACCCCCACTAAACAAAAATCTCGTCCCGAGATTCAAGCGTAGGGTAAGGTGAAGGGTAAACGCAACTACTATAATCTTCACGATCCAGGGTGCACTTCAGTTGAATGTTGATTCATTCACCATCATTGTCTTGATGTCCTGCTCTGAGAAATCCTGTCAACATAGCATGGAGGGAAGAAGGAGACTCTAGAAGGGTCGATCTTCTCGAAGATCGAACAACTCAGGATTAACTCACGGAATGAGACATAGAACCATCTCTCGGGTTGAGACACGAGATACACATCAAGAGGGGTGGAAAGAAACGGATGACGAAGGTTCACTAGGTAGACAACAATTCCAGACTTAAGAAGGTGGCGATCGGTTGTCAACGTAGCGAGGAGTTGAATTGCCATGATACCACGACGAAACATCCTGGAGAAGGGTGATTCGTAGATTATTATCTTAAGTGGCAAAAAGAATTACCTTTGATATAGAGATCATTGAGACTCTCTATATCAGCCTAAGGCAAATCACAACAATCGATTGGCGGGGTCGGTATCAGAGCTTGACTGCCTGTAGGATTACCAAGCCAAACTGGTCAAAGTTGATTGTAGAAATTCTTTAGTTATATATGGGAATTGATTGTGGGATGGAACGTAAGGCTCTTTTTACTCCTTATACCTTATGCCCTTCTGATCTGAGTCATCTTATCTTTCCTACGGGGATTAAGAACTAGGCTATCTCTTCTTTCTATCAGGATCACGTGTTACTAATCCGTAGACTTATAGATTGTTGGATTTAAGCTTGAGTTCAGTTTCTACTACTTCCGTACGTTAACTGTTGATCTCGAAACCTTGATATTGTGCTTCTGAGTGGTTATGTCACCATTTTGTGAATGTCTCAAATCTTTCTGAGCATTTACAGCCGTTATGCTGTCCGAGTCATCCCAGGTTTCTAAATAGTCGGATGCATTTGCAAATCCCTTCCTCCTGTTTCCGATGTGCCTTTGGTCAGATTAATCACACAAATCAGTGAGTTGAGGTACTTTATTGCCTTGACATATATGTTGGAGCTAGTATTATGACCCTAGGTGTCTTAGGGGATCATCTAGTAATTTAGCCATGATTTGTGTTCCCAGTGTGATGATTCTGGCCATCATTCTCGAAAGCATCCCGTGATGCTACTTAGCAGTAGGTATTCTATCCCTGGGTTTTGAACCCGAGATTCACCCTACTTGCTTCATGTTGATAGTTTTGCTCGTTTCTTTAGGTTATTAGTAACCTTTGCATTAGTCCTCGATGTTCGTGGTATTCCTTTCTTCCAAATACTATGAACCGCTTATGGCAGATGTTCCTCGCTGATCGAAAGATCACAATCAGAGTGCTCTCGATGGGTTCTCGATTCTACATTGTGACTTTGCCATTTCTACCTTTTTGCATGGGTTATCCGGAAGAAATATGTGGAATTCGTTCGACATGCTAAACCATGCATCCATAACTCAGAAAATCGTATGTTCCTTTGAGTTGTCCCTCTTTAGTTGTCTTCTGACCCTCGTCTATCAATTGATAGTCAAGAGTATGCGTGCATTCGTTCGTCGATGCCTATTACCCTTGTGGTCCGCCAAGCCATTCTATTTCAGAATGAATAGGAGAAACAAACTCCAGTACCTCATCCATATTTAGGATTGGGTCAAAGTAGTTGTGTTCCGCAGATCAAGTTACAATCCAGCTTCTGGTCTGCTCTACCCTGAAGTATTACCTTCTTTATGACAGGAATTTCATGAGAATTGCACCACCTTTTGTGAATTCTTGACATAGTGATACTTCTCGCCATCCTTTTTCATTCCTCGGTTCCGTGTTGTTGCAGCCGGAGTGCCGACAAGTGAATCATGATGTGTGAACTCAATACTCCTAGCAACCCCATTGCTTGGTAGTTAATGGACAATAATCTTATTCTTAGTATGTTGGTTATTGAATCACCATTCTAAGATTGATCGTGCTACCTAGTCCTTATTTCCTGGTGCACTCTTTCATTGACGAGTTAGGATTTTGTCAAGTCCTCGCTCATTTGATCATATCATCTTGCAATGAAAAGCAAGATTGTTCTCGAGCTTAGTAACATATCGGTAGTTCGTGATTTCCGAAGATCTTCTCGGAAGTATTACCAGGTTGTCACCTGACCGCTATGTTGAGCTCGTGATCAAGTTGGTTTCTTGTGAACCACCTTCTCTCCAAGAATCGGTGTTAGATATCCCTGAGCTAGTTGGTTAAGCTAAACGACAACTTGGAGGGTTGGAAGATAAAAGCTTGCCTGACTTAGTTCGTTCCAAAGGGATATTCTTGTGTAGTGTGTGTTGAAGAAAGATGATATCTTCATCGATTGGTCCCTGTGATCAGTTGCTGGACCTATCGTCTTATCAATCCTTTGATTTGAGTGTGGGCTATCGTCAAATCAAGTCAGAACCAACGATGTTCGTAATGTTGTCTTCCTCGTGGTTGATCCCTCGAGCATACACCATTATATCTTTTGGGTCTGACCAATGCTATCACCGTGTTCACACGATGGTGGAAGTCCAGTGATATGGAAATTCCGATGAGTTGTTGTTGAGTCCATTGACAACATCCTTATCTCCTTCATGATGTTGTTGAACATTAAGTTAGTGTTGGAAACTTTTGAAAGCATTTTCTTCATGCTAGCTCATGAAGTACTTGTTTGATGAAAGGAGTGACTTCCTTTGATTCACGTGCATTTTGATGTAAGCTGCCGTCGTGAATTCGAGAAAGTTTGTTTTTGCTCCTTTGGAATCATCCCAAGTCGGTCATGCACGTGCGAAGAATTCTGTGGTCTGTTAGACTGATCATCTTCATTCCATATGTATATCCTAGCACACCAAGCCACTGACTGATTTGTTCAAGGAGAAGGAGTATCTTCATAAGAGCTAATCCAGACCTATGAAAGAACTTCGATATCCTCGCTGATGGTTCCCAACCAGAACTCGGTAGTGTTTTATTGTAAGACTACCATGTGATCATGTTTGTCTGAGGCAGCGTGTTCACACATGTGTAGCAGAACCAGCTCATGTTTTGGAGCTTGCTATCGTAGTTCATTTCCCAAGAATCTCGCAACGTCATCTCGTCGATTTGTGTTGCAAACTTTCATTTTCTTCCTAGACTCGATGAGTCTGGAATATCCTGACACCAACCAGATCTGAATCTCAGGCAGATATGATGGTTGGAACATTTCCCAAGAACTATAATATTGGTCCCTCGATAACCGGTAAAGTGGATGTCGTGGCCAACACACCCAGCCGGAAGACCTATCATTGTAGTATCTTGTTTGAGGAAGTTGGCCACCTCCCCATAAGGATTTCGTAGGATTTACCTCTGTAACTGTTCCTTATGGATTCTATTGCTCCCGAAGTCCGACCTTTACTTGATGTTCTAGTTATCAAACCATATCTATGAATGGGTTACACTAGCACGTCAAGGAGAACATTAGAAGCGGAGTGCTAAATGTCTCTCGGTCGATCATCCAGATTTTGTTCCCTGGCCCCGCCAAGGGTGAAATCTGAGAAGGTGTTATCTTCCTCTGCATCTGCTTCCTCCATCACCATTCATCATGGTAGTAAGTTGTGTTGCCAGGATCCTTGACACGGATATTGGTAAAACCTTGATGAATGTGGAAATGCTCAAGTTCTTGAGAGCACGCACAAGCGCTAGGTGTTATCTTCGGCACTAACTGGGGTTCCTCTCTGTTTCCTCGGCAATGCTATGATCTTTTCAAACAGTGAATTCACTCTCTATTGTTGGGTTATTCCACAGTTACCAGAATCATTCCCAGCATTTGCATTTTGTTCCCAGCTTGCACCGCCAATGTGCCATTCTACCACGGGTCCCTCCCATTTCCGGTGATAAGCAAAATCATCCATTGTGTTGTCTTCAACAAGGTAATCCACATCATCCAAGTCCGAGTATGCCATTCTACCGACCCCCTCCAAACGATCGTTGTGAATTGCCTTAGGCTGGTATGAAGAGTTTCAATGATCTTTGAATCAAAAGTAATTCTTTTTGCCACTTAAGATAATAATCTACGAATCACCCTTCTCCAGGATGTTTCGTCGTGGTATCATGGCAACTCAACTCCTCGCTACGTTGACAACCGTTTACCACCTTCTTAGGTGTGGAATTGTTGTCTACCTAGTGAACCCTCGTCATCCGTTTCTTTCCACCCCTCTTGATGTGTATCTCGTGTCTCAACCCGAGAGATGGTTCTATGTCTCATTCCGTGAGTTAATCCTGAGTTGTTCGATCTTCGGGAAGATCGACCCTTCTAGCGTCTCCTTCTTCCCTCCATGTCATGTTGACAGGATTTCTCAGAGCAAGACTTCAAGACAATAATGGTGATCGAATCAACGTTCCTAGGAAGGGCAACCTGGATCGTGAAGATTGTGTTAGGTTGCGTTCCCCATCGTCTTACCCTACACTTGAATCTCGGGACGAGATTTTTGTTTAGTGGGGGTGAGTTGTCACATCCCTCGCTCTGGCCTGTCCTGTGCTTGCTTCCATCCGTGCATCATGTTTATTTTTTTTTAAAATTTGAATTGAGGAATTTTCAAAGCCTCAGAAACCTTCTAAAATGATCAACATTAAAATCTCCTCAAAGAAGTCCAAGAAAATGCTCCTCTTAGTCTCTGAAAATATTGCAAAGAGGTAAAACTCAAAACAATATTTTTGGTATCTCAGAGTTAATTATTTTGGGCCTTTGAATTAAATAAATAGCTATTTGCATTGGATATATATTTGATATATAAATAATATATGTCCAATAATTACTGGAACATTTTATGTGGTTTGGTATATTTTATTTCTAGCCACATAATTATTTTCAGTATTTTATAAAATGGTTTAGTATTTTTTCTAAACCAAAACAAAACAGAACAAAATAGAAAACAATAAATAAAAGACAGAGGAGAGAAATCTCACCTGGACCTACCTGGCAGCCCACCTAGCTGGCCCAGCTGGTGGCCTAGCCCACCAAGGCCCATGCCAGTCATCCTCTACCTCTGCCAGTAGGCAGAGGAGGGAGACAGCGCACGCGCGCGCCGTGGCGACACGCCACCTCCCTGCCTGCCTGCATCCCACGCCACCGCGGCGCCTGAACCGCCTCCCCGGCCTCCCCTCGACCCCTGGACACCGCACTCTCCCCTCTTCGCTCCTCTCTCGCCGTTCCCCACCACAGCCGAGCGCGCCCATCGCCGCCGACACCGTTTACCGGGGCCACAGCCACCCCCCTCGCTCCCTCTATGCATCCCTGAGCTCCACCCTGACCCCGTGGAGCTACACACGCGACGCACGCGGCCAGAGGAGGCCGCAGTCGACCGGAGCGTCGTCGTCTTCATCTCCGGTGCCCGGAGATCGCCGTCGTCAATTCGCCGTTGCAGAGGCTTCCCCGAGCCCACCGAGCTTCTCTCCCGACCCCTCGTGAGCCCCTGTCCATTTCCCCTCTCTCCCCGTGCCGTCCGCGCCTTCTAACCACCCCGGCTGTCGGAGCCGACAGTTCCTCGCCGCCGGCGATGACACAGACGGGGCTAGAGCCACCGTAGCTAACCCCGAGCACGGCAACATGCTCAGCACCCTTCCAGGAGCCGAGCGCGCCCACCCGTGCGACCTGCCGTGCCCCCCTAGCGCCAACCCCGACCTCGCCGTGCTCCGGCCGCCGCCCCGCTCGCCGCCGTCGCCAAATCCGACCTCCCCAGCACGAACGGATGCCACGATTCGATGCGCGCACACACCAGCTACGCGTAGAGCCCCTCAGTCTCCGATTTGGTCGCCGGAGGACGAATTCCGACCCCCTCCGCCGTCTCTGGCTCCGCCGGCGACGAGCCGCGGGTCAACTCCGGCGAGTTGACCCGGGGTTTGACCCCCCTGACGTGTGGGCCCAGGCGCCTGCTTGATTAGTGTTAGATTAGTTAGCGCTAATTAACTTAGCTAATTAGATAGGCCACTGACATGCGGGCCCCGCCCGGCTAACTAAGTTAGTTAGGGCTAACTAACTTGGTTAGTTGACTGGGTCACTGACCAGTGGACCCCACTGGTCAGGTTTGACCTGGTCGACGCCTTTGATTACTGACGTCATCATGACGTCAGGCTGATGCAGAAATTGTTTTCTGGAGTTTTAAATAAATCAGAAATGATTTATTAAATGCAGAAAATGCCCTAAATTTCAATAAATCATAGAAAATGAACCGTAACACGAGTAAAATGAATATGTGGCCATCAGGTATTCCTCGTGTTCACACATTTAGCTCACACACAGTAGGACATGTTCACACGCCTCTGATTCATCCCCGATGAATCAGACCTGACTCAACGCTAAGCAATAGCAGGCATGACAGACAAACATGAATGAGTAGGCACAACAGGGCTCAAACAACTCCTACTCATGCTAGTGGGTTTCATCTATTTACTGTGGCAATGACAGGTCATGCAGAGGATAAAGGGGTTCAACTACCGCAGCATGTAACAGTTGAATCGGTGTTGTCCTAATGCAGTAAAAGAGAGCAGGAGCGAGAGAGTGGGATTTTATCGGAATGAACAAGGGGGTTTTGCTTGCCTGGCACTTCTGAAGATAACATTGAGTCTTCATGAGTGTCAACGATCACATCATCGATATCACGTCTATCGAGAGGGGACAAATACCGGCAACACAGAAGGGAACACAATCAATGCAATGCACAATATGATGCATGATCATGACATGGCAAAATGAATGTGTTTTGGGCTAATGCAACTAGCAACAGATTAAATGAAGTTGGTTTGAATACAAGATTCAAATTCAAACTCCATATGTGATTATTCAAATGCCATTTAATTGATTTGTGCTAAACAGCAGCTATAAGTTGTTCTAACATGCATGAAAATGGCACAGATGGATTCCTTGAATTTTTCTGATAATTTTTCATATATAATTTATTTAATTTGGAGCTACGGTTGAATTTCTATGAATTTTAGAAGTTTTAGGCATTTTCTGGAATTATAAATCATTTCCTAATTTATTTTAATTCCAGAAAGGAATTATTGCGTCAGCATGACCTCATGCTGACCTCAGCAGGTCAACAGGCGCCATCCAGGTCAAACTGACCTGTGGGACCCATATGTCAGCGTCACAGTTAGTTAACAGGGGGTTATCTGCTTAATTAAAGGATTAGGGGGGGGTCGGGGCCCACTGGTCAGTGTTAGTGGCTAATTAGTTTAGTTAATGGCCTGGGGCCCACACGTCAGTGAGAGAGAGGGGAGGGTCAAACCGGGCAGTGGGTCAACCCACGCCGGTCAAGGGTCAACGGTCGCCGGCGTTTAGCCGCCGGCGAGTCCCGACGCGGTGGTGCGCTGCGGAAATGGCCTACAGAGCGCCGTTTGGCGCGCGGAGCACGACTACGGGATGCGGACGCTCGTCCGCATCCAACCAGGGTGGTGGCGCGGCCGGGGAGTGGCCGGAGAGTGGTCGGCGACGAGCTTTAGCGGCGGCCGGGGTTCGGCGTTAGTGAGGACGGCGCTGCGGTGTGCAAACGAGACGGTTGTCGCGCTAGTTTTACTCTACGGGACGTAACGAGTGCAACGGACGCATGCGTGGGACCAAAAGGTCACCGGGGCTTCACCGGCGACGAGCCCGTGTGGCGGAGCGTCTCGGCTCCGGTGGAGGGAGCGGCTGGAGCTCGAAATCGGACATGGGGTTAGGGGGAAACGAAGGCGGGGCTTACAGGGGGTCAATTGGAGGGCCCAGCGGCTCGGGGGAGACGTCGGAGGTGGCGAGCGGGCACCGGCGATCTCGGGCGGCCGGAGATGGGGAAGACGGCGTGGGCAGCGATGCAGGGCTCCCGGCATTGCGTAGCTCCATGGAGAGGTCGGGGGCGTCGAGGCGGAGCCTTTGGTCCCTCTGGTGGGGTGGAACGACGGTGGTGGCTACGACTGCGACGAGCGGCGGCGACGGCGGTTCTCGGTCGTGCGAGTGAGAGAGCCAGAGAAGAGAGAAGAAGGAACGGGGAGAGTGAGAACGGTCCAGGGGGGTGCGTGGCATCCTCAGGCGACGGGGAGACAGGCAGAGAGGCAGGAGGTGGCCTGGGCGTGTGCCCGCGCGCTCCGGCCACGCGCCTGCGCCTACTGGCGCGAGGAGGAAGGCGACAGGGGGGGAAAGTGGAGATGGGCTGGGCTGGCCAGGTGGGCCTGGTGGGCTGCAGAGGTAAGTCCAGGTAAGGTTTCTCTCCTCTGTCTTTTATTTCTATTTCAGTTCTGTTTTCTTTTATTTAATATGTTTTGCCACTGTTTTGAATTTGAAAATAATTCAAACAATGCCAAAAACTCCTCTGAATATTTTATATTGCTAGATGGACTTTTCCAAAAGCTTATAAAATATTTCAGGGGTATTTGAAATTATATTCTAATTATATGAATATAATTCAAATTCAAATAGCTAATGAATTAAATCCAAAGTCCCAAAAATAATTCCTTAAAAATATTCAATATTTTGGTTGGGACCAGAACCCTTACCAAAAATTATCAAACATTTAAGAAGAGCATTTTGGAGCAATGAATGAGATTTCTAGGGTTTTTGCCCCTCTTTTATTTAAGTTTTTGAGGCTTCCAAAAATTCCTCAGTTCAAGTTTCGAAAATATAGACATGATGCACACATGAAGCTAGCCTAGAGCACTACCAGCAGCTAGGGATGTGACAACTCACCCCCACTAAACAAGAATCTCGTCTCGAGATTCAAGCGTAGGGTAAGGTGAAGGGTAAACGCAACTAGTATAATCTTCACGATCCAGGGTGCACTTCAGTTGAACGTTGATTCATTCACCATCATTGTCTTGATGTCCTGCTCTGAGAAATCCTGTCAACATGGCATGGAGGGAAGAAGGAGACTCTAGAAGGGTCGATCTTCTCGAAGATCGAACAACTCAGGATTAACTCACGGAATGAGACATAGAACCATCTCTCGGGTTGAGACACGAGATACACATCAAGAGGGGTGGAAAGAAACGGATGACGAAGGTTCACTAGGTAGACAACAATTTCACGCTTAAGAAGGTGGTAATCGATTATCAACGTAGCGAGGAGTTGAGTTGCCATGAAACCACAACGAGGCACCTTAGGGAAGGTGACTCGTAGAAATATCCCCTTAAGTGGCCAAAAGAATTACCTTTGATTCAGAGATCATTGAGACTCTTTAAACCAGCCTAAGGCAATTCTCGAGCAATCGTTTGGAGGGGTTCGGTGGAATGGTATACTCGGACTTGGCTGATGTGGATTACCTTGTTGAAGACAACGTAATGGATGAATTTGCTTATCACCGGAAATGGAAGAGACCCATGGTAGAATGGCACATTGGCGGTGCAAGCTGGGAACAAAATGCAAATACTGGGAATGATTCTGGTAACTGGGGAAGAACCCAACAATAGAGAGTGAATCCACTGTTTGAGAAGTTATAGCATAACCGAGGAAGTTGGGAGCAAACCTAGTTAGTGCCGATGGTAACACCTAATGCTTGTGCGTGCTCTCAAGAACTTGAGCATTTCCATAACCATCAAGGTTTTACCAATATCCGTGTCAAGGATTCTGGCAACACAACTTACTACCATGATGAATACCGGTGGAAGATGCCGATGCAAAGGAAGATAACACCTTCTTAGATTTCACCCTTGGCGGGGTCAAGGAAATAAAATCTGGATGATCGACCGAGAGACATTTAGCACTCCGCTTCTAATGTTCTCCATGATGTGATAGCATAATCCATTCATAGATATGGTTTGACATCTAGGACATCAAGTAAAGGTCGGACTTCGGGATCTCAAAAATCCATAGGGGCAACTAGGGAGTAAATCCTACGAAATCCCTATGGGGAGGTGGCCAACTTCTCCAATCAAGATACTACAATAATAGGTCTCCTGGCGGGGTGTGTTGGCCACGACATCCACCTTACCGGTTTCCGAGGGACCAATATTATAATTCTTGGGAAATGTTCTAAACCATCATATCTGCCTGAGATTCAGATCTGGTTGGTGTCAGGATATTCCAGACTCATCGAGTCTAGGAAGGAAAACGAAAGTTTGCAACACAAATCGACGAGATGACGTTGCGAGATTCTCGGGAAATGAACTACGATAGTAAGCTCCAAAACATGAGCTGGTTCTGCTACAAACATGTGAACACGTTGTCCCAGACAAGCATGACCACGTGGTAGTCTTATAATAAAACACTACGAGTTCAGGTGGGGAACCATCAACGAGGATATCAAAATCCTTGCATAAGGTATACTCTTAAGAAGGAACTTCTTCTCCTTGAACAAATCAATCAGTGGCTTGGTGTGCTAGGGATACATATAGATTGAAGGTTGGAAGTCTTCAAACCACAGAATTCTTTGCACATGTGCATGACTGACTTGCGATGATTCCAGAGGAAGCAACGTTGACTTTCTCGAGTTTACGGCGGCACCCTGCATCAAATGCACACGAACTAGAGGAAGTCACTTCTTACATCCGAACATATGCTTCATGAGCTAGCATGAACAAATGCTTTCAAAAGTTTCCAACACTAGCTTAATGTTCAGCAAAATTATGGAGAAGACAAGGATGTTGTCAATGGGCACAACAACAATTCATCTGGGTTTCCTTTTAAAAGGAATTCCATAGTTAAGTGAACAAGTGATAGCATTGGTCAGACCCAAAAGATATAATGGTGTATGCTCGAGGGATCAACCACGAGTAAGACAACATTACGAATATCGTTGGTTCTGGTCTGATTGGATGATAGCCCATACTCAATCAAAGGTTTGGGTAAGATAATAGATCCAACAATTGTTCACGAGGACCAATTGATGAAGATATCATCTTTCTTCAACACACACACACACACAAAAAGATATCCCTTAACATGAACTAAGTCGGACAAGCTTTTATCTTCCAACTCTCCAAGTTGTTGTTTAGCTTATCCAACTAGCTCAGGGTATCCAACACGGATTCTTGGAGAAGGGGTGGTTTACAGGAATAAACCAACTTGATCACGAACTCAACATAGCGGTCAGGTGACAACCTGGTAATACTTCTGAGAAGATATTCAGAAAATCACGAACCACCGTATGTTACTAAGCTCGAGAACAATCTTGCTTTTCAGGGCAAGACGATATGATCAATAGAGCAAGGATTTGAAATAATCCTAACTCATCGATCGAGGAGTGAACCAGGAGAATGGACTAGGTAGCACGATCAATCTTAGAATGATGATTCAATAACCAACACACTAAGAATGAAATTATTGTCCTTTAACTACCCAGCAACGAGGTTGCTAGGCGTATTGATTTCACACATCACAATTCATTTGTCGGTATTCCGGTTGCATCAACACGAAGACCGAGGAATGAGTAATGATGGCAAGAAGTATCACTATACCAAGAGTTCATAGGATGGTGTGCAATTCCTATAACAATCCCGATATAAAGATGGTAATACTCCAAGGTAGAACAGAACAAAAGCTGGATTAGCAATTTGATCTGCGGAGCACAACTTCTTTGACCCAATCCTGGATATGGAAGAGGTACTGGAGTTTGTTTCTCCTAGTCATTCTGCGATAGAATGGCTTGGCGGACCACAAGAGTAATAGGCATCGATAAACGAACGCACGCATACTCTTGACTATCAATTGATAGACGAGGGTCAGAATGCAACTAAAGAGAACAACTCAAAGGAACATATAATTTTCTGAGTTGTGGATGCATAGATTAGTATGTCGAACCAAGTTCAACATATTTCTTCCGGATAACCCATGCAGAAAGGTAGAACTGGCAGAGTCACGATTTATGAATGGAGAACTCCTCAAGAATAATCCTGTTGTGATATTTCAGTTCAACGAGGAACTTCTGCCATAAGTAGTTCATGGTATTTGGAAGAAGAAGATACCACGGACTTCAAGGACTATCGCAAGGTTACTAATATCCTGAAGGCACTAGCAATTACTATCAACATGAAGTAGGTAGAGTGAATCTCGGGTTCAAGAACCCTGGAACAGAATACCTATTACTAAGTAGCATCACGGGATGCTTTCGAGAATGATGGCCAGAATCATCACACTGGGAACACAAATCATGGCTAAATTACTAGATGATCCCCTAAGACACCTAGGGTCATAATAATATCTCCAACATATATGTCAAGGTAACAGAGTACCTCAACTCACTAATTAGTGTGGTTAATCTGGCCCAAAGGAACATTGAAACGGGAGGAAGGAATTTGCAAGTGCATCAGACTGTTTAGAGACCTGAGATGACTCGGACAGCGTAACGGCTGTAAATGCTCAAAAAGGTTTGAGACATTCACAAAAATGGTGGCATAACCACCCAGAAACACAATATCAAGGTTTCAAGATCAACAATTAACATACGGAAGTAGTAGGAACTGAACTGAGACTTAAACCCAACAATCTTAAGTCTACGGATTAGTAACACGTGATCCTGATAGAAAGAAGAGATAACCTAGTTCTTAATCCCCGTAGAAGAGAAGATGATGACTCAGATCAGAAGGCCATGAGGTATAAGGAGTAAAAAGAGCCTTACGTTCCATCCCACAATCAATTCCCTTATATAACTAAGAATTTCTAGACTTAACTTCGACCAGTTTGGCTTGGTAATCCGACAGGCAGTCAAGCTCTGATACCAACGCTGTCAGGACCCCGACTCAATGCCACATCGATCTAGCATGTAACACCCCATATCACTTTGCGGCCTCACGCACGGTATTCCCACGGGTGTCGCCTTACCTTTGCCCGGGACCGTTTGCGCCTTTTGGCACACGTATATGACAGTGTCGCTAGCATCCATATGATAAGGAGCCCGGGCTGACATGGCTAGTCGTAAACCCAAAGTGGCACAGACTTACAGGGACAGGCATCCATGACCCAGCATCGAACGTGTCGGTCATCAGCGAGTGAATCCAGGCTGTAGCACTGGGCTAGCAGGACTCCGGTGAACCGGGCTGTAGCGGGCTAACAGGACTCCGGTATTCATCGCGTGACATTTCCCCGAAGGGACAGACACAGGAACGAAGAAGGACACATGCCGGCCAGCCTAAGTGTTCCGGAGCAGTAGCAAGCTACCATGGCTCGGTGGAAACACTAGGAGACATTTCCCGGTAAGAGAGGCTACTAAAGATAAACAACTAGATAGTCAGATCCCACACATACCAAGCATTTCAATAACATACACACAATATGCTCGATATGTGCAAATACAACATGGCATCACAACATGACTCTACAACTCAAGTAATTTATTCAATAGGCTCCGAGGAGCGAGATATTACAAACATGGGTCTCATGACCCAACAATCAGAGCATACAAATCAAAGCACAAGCGGAAGCTATCATGTCTGAGTACAGACATCTATAAATGAAAAAGGCTGAGAAGCCTGACTATCTACCAGATCCTGCCGAGGCACAGATCGTAGCTGAGGTAACAAGCTAAACGTCGAAGTCCACGCGAACTACTAGTGAGACCGAAGTCTCTCTGCAAAAACATAAAATAGGCAAACGTGAGTACAAATGTACCCAGCAAGACTTACATCAGAACTAACTACATATGCATCATTATCAACAAAGGGGTGGTGGGGTTTAACTGCAGCAAGCCAGCTTTGACTCGGTGGCTATCCTAAACTACGACTGCAAGTAGCTCTTTTGAAGTGGCGTACACGAGTCCACATATTCACCAACCAATACACCACTATGGATCCGCTCCCGTCTCCCTACGAGAACGCCATCCATAGCACTCACGCTTATCTTGCGTATTTTAGAGTATCCACTTTCACTTGTCTATGAACTATGCAAGGGGTCCAAGTTTCCATATCCGAGGAATCCGGCTATTCGAATAGATGATGTTAACCCTGCAGGGGTGTACTTCTTCACACACGCTTTCGCCACTTATCGCCCTGTACACGTCATGTACCTCGGCAACCTTCAAGCGGAAGCCGGGCGAGGGAGTCGGCCACGACCTTACTAACCGAACAAGTCTCTAGTCCAGGTTTATCGCCTATTCGGGTTCCATCCGCAAGGAGATCCGGCCGGGGTGTCGCTTACGGCCCCAAACGATGTGAGCAGGGTTCCCAAGCCCACCAACCGGGTGCCACTTGGTACACCGTGCCACTGTGCCTAGTCTGTCCCAAGCCCACCTGTACCGGGTGCCACTTGGTAGACTACTAACACTACCTACAAACACCAGAAACTAGTTGCAACTCCTGGACAGAGATCAAGTTGATTAATAAGTCGAGAGGGGCACTTAAGCATTCCAATGTGTGGTAGTAGCTGGTCATGGATCACAAACACAGAACTCAGTTCCTGAGGATGGCTGCAATGAGACAACCCACCATGTACTCCTACATGGCCTCTCACCGCTACCTTTACCAAATCGTGTTCACACACTTAGCTCACACACAGTAGGACATGTTCACACGCCTCTGATTCATCCCCGATGAACCAGACCTGACTCAACGCTAAGCAATAGCAGGCATGACAGACAAACATGAATGAGTAGGCACAACAGGGCTCAAACAACTCCTACTCATGCTAGTGGGTTTCATCTATTTACTGTGGCAATGACAGGTCATGCAGAGGATAAAGGGGTTCAACTACCGCAGCATGTAACAGTTGAATCGGTGTTGTCCTAATGCAGTAAAAGAGAGCAGGAGCGAGAGAGTGGGATTTTATCGGAATGAACAAGGGGGTTTTGCTTGCCTGGCACTTCTGAAGATAACATTGAGTCTTCATCAGTGTCAACGATCACATCATCGGTATCACGTCTATCGAGAGGGGACAAATACCGGCAACACAGAAGGGAACACAATCAATGCAATGCACAATATGATGCATGATCATGACATGGCAAAATGAATGTGTTTTGGGCTAATGCAACTAGCAACAGATTAAATGAAGTTGGTTTGAATACAAGATTCAAATTCAAACTCCATATGTGATTATTCAAATGCCATTTAATTGATTTGTGCTAAACAGCAGCTATAAGTTGTTCTAACATGCATGAAAATGGTACAGATGGATTCCTTGAATTTTTCTGATAATTTTTCATATATAATTTATTTAATTTGGAGTTACGGTTAATTTCTATGATTTATTGAAGTTTTAGCTATTTTCTGGAATTTAATAATTTTTTAAATTAAACTAAATTCCAGAAAAGGAATATTGCGTCAGCATGACGCCATGGGTGACGTCAGCAGGTCAAAGGCGTCGACCAGGTCAAACCTGACCAGTGGGGTCCACTGGTCAGTGACCCAGTCAACTAACCAAGTTAGTTAGCCCTAACTAACTTAGTTAGCCGGGCGGGGCCCGCATGTCAGTGGCCTATCTAATTAGCTAAGTTAATTAGCGCTAACTAATCTAACACTAATCAAGCAGGCGCCTGGGCCCACACGTCAGGGGGGTCAAACCCCGGGTCAACTCGCCGGAGTTGACCCGCGGCTCGTCGCCGGCGGAGCCAGAGACGGCGGAGGGGGTCGGAATTCCTCCTCCGGCGACCAAATCGGAGACTGAGGGGCTCTACGCGTAGCTGGTGTGTGCGCGCATCGAATCGTGGCATCCGTTCGTGCTGGGGAGGTCGGATTTGGCGACGGCGGCGAGCGGGGCGGCGGCCGGAGCACGGCGAGGTCGGGGTTGGCGCTAGGGGCACGGCAGGTCGCACGGGTGGGCGCGCTCGGCTCCTGGAAGGGTGCTGAGCACGTTGCCGTGCTCGGGGGTTAGCTACGGTGGCTCTAGCCCCGTCTGTGTCATCGCCGGCGGCGAGGAACTGTCGGCTCCGACAGCCGGGGTGGTTAGAAGGCGCGGACGGCACGGGGAGAGAGGGGAAATGGACAGGGGCTCACGAGGGGTCGGGAGAGAAGCTCGGTGGGCTCGGGGAAGCCTCTGCAACGGCGAATTGACGACGGCGATCTCCGGGCACCGGAGATGAAGACGACGACGCTCCGGTCGACTGCGGCCTCCTCTGGCCGCGTGCGTCGCGTGTGTAGCTCCACGGGGTCAGGGCGGAGCTCAGGGATGCATAGAGGGAGCGAGGGGGTGGCTGTGGCCCCGGTAAACGGCGTCGGCGGCGATGGGCGCGCTCGGCTGTGGTGGGGAACGGCGAGAGAGGAGCGAAGAGGGGAGAGTGCGGTGTCCAGGGGTCGAGGGGAGGCCGGGGAGGCGGTTCAGGCGCCGCGGTGGCGTGGGATGCAGGCAGGCAGGGAGGTGGCGTGTCGCCACGGCGCGCGCGTGCGCTGTCTCCCTCCTCTGCCTACTGGCAGAGGTAGAGGATGACTGGCATGGGCCTTGGTGGGCTAGGCCACCAGCTGGGCCAGCTAGGTGGGCTGCCAGGTAGGTCCAGGTGAGATTTCTCTCCTCTGTCTTTTATTTATTGTTTTCTATTTTGTTCTGTTTTGTTTTGGTTTAGGAAAAAATACTAAACCATTTTATAAAATCCTGAAAATAATTATGTGGCTAGAACTAAAATATACCAAACCACATAAAATGTTCCAGTAATTATTGGACATATATTATTTATATATCAAATATATATCCAATGCAAATAGCTATTTATTTAATTCAAAGGCCCAAAATAATTAACTCTGAGATACCAAAAATATTGTTTTGAGTTTTACCTCTTTGCAATATTTTCAGAGACTAAGAGGAGCATTTTCTTGGACTTCTTTGAGGAGATTTTAATGTTGATCATTTTTAGAAGGTTTCTGAGGCTTTGAAAATTCCTCAATTCAAATTTCATTTGAAATAAAACATGATGCTCACATGAGGTCTAGCCTAGTGCATTACCAGAAGCTAGGGATGTGACAACTCACCCCCACTAAACAAGAATCTCGTCTCGAGATTCTAGCGTAGGGTAAGATGAAGGGGAAACGCAAACTAGTATAATCTTCACGATCCAGGTTGCACTTCAAATGAACGTTGATTCGATCACCATCATTGTCTTGAAGTCTTGCTCTGAGAAATCCTGCAACATGACATGGAGGGAAGAAGAGACTCTAGAAGGGTCGATCTTCTCGAAGATCGAACAACTCAACGGAATGAGACTAGGACCATCTCTCGGGTTGAGACACGAGATACACATCAAGAGGGGTGGAAAGAAACGGATGACGAAGGTTCACTAGGTAGACAACGATTCCACACCTAAGAAGGTGGTAAACGGTTGTCAACGTAGCGAGGAGTTGAGTTGCCATGATACCACGACGAAACATCCTGGAGGAAGGGTGATTCGTAGATTATTATCTTAAGTGGCAAAAAGAATTACTTTGATTCAAAGATCATTGAAACTCTTCATACCAGCCTAAGGCAATCACAACGATCGTTTGGAGGGGGTCAGTAGAATGGCATACTCGGACTTGGATGATGTGGATTACCTTGTTGAAGACAACGCAATGGATGATTTTGCTTATCACCGGAAATGGGAGGGACCCGTGGTAGAATGGCACATTGGCGGTGCAAGCTAGGAACAAAATGCAAATGCTGGGAATGATTCTGGTAACTGTGGAAGAACCCAACAATAGAGAGTGAATTCACTGTTTGAAAAGATCATAGCATTGCCGAGGAAACGGAGAGGAACCCCAGTTAGTGCCGAAGATAACACCTAGCGCTTGTGCGTGCTCTCAAGAACTTGAGCATTTCCACATTCATCAAGGTTTTACCAATATCCGTGTCAAGGATCCTGGCAACACAACTTACTACCATGATGAATGGTGATGGAGGATGCAGATGCAGAGGAAGATAACACCTTCTCAGATTTCACCCTTGGCGGGGCCAGGGAACAAAATCTGGATGATCGACCGAGAGACATTTAGCACTCCGCTTCTAATGTTCTCCTTGAAGTGCTAGTGTAACCCATTCATTGATATGGTTTGATAACTAGAACATCAAGTAAAGGTCGGACTTCTGGAGCAATAGAATCCATAAGGAACAGTTACGGAGGTAAATCCTACGAAATCCTTATGGGGAGGTGGCCAACTTCCTCAAACAAGATACTACAATGATAGGTCTTCCGGCTGGGTGTGTTGGCCACGACATCCACTTTACCGGTTATCGAGGGAACCAATATTATAGTTCTTGGGAAATGTTCCAACCATCATATCTGCCTGAGATTCAGATCTGGTTGGTGTCAGGATATTCCAGACTCATCGAGTCTAGGAAGAAAATGAAAGTTTGCAACACAAATCGACGAGATGACGTTGCGAGATTCTTGGGAAATGAACTACGATAGCAAGCTCCAAAACATGAGCTGGTTCTGCTACACATGTGTGAACACGCTGCCTCAGACAAACATGATCACATGGTAGTCTTACAATAAAACACTACCGAGTTCTGGTTGGGAACCATCAGCGAGGATATCGAAGTTCTTTCATAGGTCCGGATTAGCTCTTATGAAGATACTCCTTCTCCTTGAACAAATCAGTCAGTGGCTTGGTGTGCTAGGATATACATATGGAATGAAGATGATCAGTCTAACAGACCACAGAATTCTTCGCACGTGCATGACCGACTTGGGATCAGAGCTTGACTGCCTGTAGGATTACCAAGCCAAACTGGTCGAAGTTGAGTCTAGAAATTCTTTAGTTATATAAGGGAATTGATTGTGGGATGGAACGTAAGGCTCTTTTTACTCCTTATACCTTATTCCCTTCTAATCTGAGTCATCTTATCTTTCCTACGGGGATTAAGAACTAGGCTATCTCTTCTTTCTATCAGGATCACGTGTTACTAATCCGTAGACTTATAGATTGTTGGATTTAAGCTTGAGTTCAGTTTCTACTACTTCCGTACGTTAACTGTTGATCTCGAAACCTTGATATTGTGCTTCTGAGTGGTTATGTCACCATTTTGTGAATGTCTCAAATCTTTCTGAGCATTTATAGCCGTTATGCTGTCCGAGTCATCCCAGGTTTCTAAATAGTCGGATGCATTTGCAAATCCCTTCCTCCTATTTCCGATGTGCCTTTGGTCAGATTAATCACACAAATCAGTGAGTTGAGGTACTTTATTGCCTTGACATATATGTTGGAGCTAGTATTCTAAAATAACCCATGCACAACAGGTCCCCTGAATCAAAACCGACCTCCCCAAGTGAGTCCACGTTAAATCAGTGAGTTTCTGTAAGTCTCGAACTGAAACGAGGCTTAATCCAACAATCTTATAAGTCTACTGATTAGTAACACGTGATCCTGATAGAAAGCAGAGATAGCCTAGTTCTTAATCCCCATAGAAGAGAAGATGATGACTCAGATCAGAAGGCCATGTGGTATAAGGAGTAAAAAGAGCCTTACGTTCCATCCCACAATCAATTCCCTTACATAACTAAAGAATATCTAGACTCAACTTCGACCAGTTTGGCTTGGTAATCCTACAGGCAGTCAAGCTCTGATACCAACGCTGTCAGGGCCCCGACTCGATGCCACATCGATCTAGCATGTAACACCTCATATCACTTTGCGGCCTCACGCACGGTATTCCCACGGGTGTCGCCTTACCTTAGCCCGGGACCGTTTGCGCCTTTTGGCACACGTATATGACAGTGTCGCTAGCATCCATATGATAAGGAGCCCGGGCTGACATGGCTAGTCGTAAACCCAAAGTGGCACAGACTTACAGGGACAGGCATCCATGACCCAGCATCGAACGTGTCGGTCATCAGCGAGTGAATCCAGGCTGTAGCACTGGGCTAGCAGGACTCCGGTGAACCGGGCTGTAGCGGGCTAGCAGGACTCCGGTATTCATCGCGTGACATTTCCCCGAAGGGACAGACACAGGAACGAAGAAGGACACATGCCGGCCAGCCTAAGTGTTCCGGAGCAGTAGCGAGCTACCATGGCTCGGTGGAAACACTAGGAGACATTTCCCGGTAAGAGAGGCTACTAAAGATAAACAACTAGATGGTCAGATCCCACACATACCAAGCATTTCAATAACATACACACAATATGCTCGATATGTGCAAATACAACATGGCATCACAACATGACTCTATGACTCAAGTATTTATCAATAGGCTCCGAGGAGCGAGATATTACAAACATGGGTCTCATGACCCAACAATCAGAGCATACAAATCAAAGCACAAGCGGAAGCTATCATGTCTGAGTACAGACATCTATAGATGAAAAAGGCTGAGAAGCCTGACTATCTACCAGATCCTGCCGGGGCACAAGATCGTAGCTGAGGTAACAAGCTAAACGTCGAAGTCCACGCGGTACTACTAGCGAGACCGAAATCTCTCTGCAAAAATATAAAATGAGCAAACGTGAGTACAAATGTACCCAGCAAGACTTACATCAGAACTAACTACATATGCATCATTATCAACAAAGGGGATGGTGGGGTTTAACTGCAGCAAGCCAGCTTTGACTCGGTGGCTATCCTGAACTACGACTGCAATGTAACTCTTTTGAGGTGGCGCACACGAGTCCACATATTCACCATATCAATACACCACTATGGATCCGCTCCCGTCTCCCTACGAGAACGCCATCCATAGCACTCACGCTTATCTTGCGTATTTTAGAGTATCCACTTTCACTTGTCTATGAACTGATATAAGCAACCCAGAAGTCCTTTTCCGCGGACACGGCTATTCGAATAGATGATGTTAACCCTGCAGGGGTGTACTTCTTCATACATGTTTCCACCACTTAGCGTCTGCACACGACATGTGCTCGGCAGACTTCAAGCGAAAGCCGACGTGGGTGTAGACCACGACCTACCTAAACACTCAAGTCTCTAGTCCAGGTTTATCGCCTATTCGGGTTCCATCCATGAGGAGATCCGGCCGGAGTTTCGCTCACAGCCCCAAACGATGTGAACAGGGTTCCCGAGATACCAAACGGGCATCCGGTACACCGTGCCACGTACCTACCGCATCACAGCCCACCCCTACGGTCAGCGCTGCCCACGGCCTCCAGTAAGCTACAAACACCAGAAACTACTTGCAACTCCTGGACAGAGGACTAGGGTGAATAAGAAGTCGAGCGGGGTCATATTTCAGGGCCCAATGTATGGTAGTAGCTGAATCATGGATCACAAACACAGAACTCAGTTCCTGAGGACGGCTGCAATGAGACAACCCACCATGTACTCCTACATGGCCTCTCACCGCTACCTTTACCAAATCGTGTTCACACACTTAGCTCACACACGGTAGGACATGTTCACACGCCTCTGATTCATCCCCGATGAATCAGACCTGACTCAACTCTAAGCAGTAGCAGGCATGACAAACAAACATGAATGAGTAGGCACAACAGGGCTCAAACAACTCCTACTCATGCTAGTGGGTTTCATCTATTTACTGTGGCAATGACAGGTCATGCAAAGGATAAAGGGGTTCAGCTACCGCAGCAAGTAACAAATATGTCGCTGTTGTCCTAATGCAGTAAAGGAGAGCAGGAGCGAGAGAGTGGGATTTTATCGGAATGAACAAGGGGGTTTTGCTTGCCTGGCACTTCTGAAGATAACATTGAGTCTTCATCAGTGTCAACGATCACATCATCGGTATCACGTCTATCGAGAGGGGACAAATACCGGCAACACAGAAGGGAACACAATCAATGCAATGCACAATATGATGCATGATCATGACATGGCAAAATGAATGTGTTTTGGGCTAATGCAACTAGCAACAGATTAAATGAAGTTGGTTTGAATACAAGATTCAAATTCAAACTCCATATATGATTATTTAAATGCCCTTTAATTGATTTGTGCTAAACAGCAGCTATAAGTTGTTCTAACATGCATGAAAATGGTACAGATGGATTCCTTGAATTTTTCTGATAATTTTTCATATATAAATTATTTAATTTGGAGTTACGGTTGAATTTCTATGATTTTTAGAAGTTTATACAATTTTCTGGAATTTTCTGAATAAAAACAAATCCAGAAAACATTACTGCGTCATCCTGACGTCATGATGACGTCAGCAGGTCAACGTGGCACAGTCCGGTCAAACTCTGACCTGTGGGTCCCGAGTGTCAGTGGTTAGTTAACTAACCAAATTTAGTTAGCGTTAAACTATTGCTAATCCTGGTTTAGTTAGTGGCCTGGGGCCCACACGTCAGTGAGAGAGAGGGGAGGGTCAAACCGGGCAGTGGGGTCAACCCACGCCGGTCATCGGGTCAGCGGTCGCCGGCGTTTAGCCGCCGGCAAGTCCAGGCGCGGCGGAGGGCTCGGGAAACGCCCTCCGGCGACCAAAACAGCGGCAGCGATCATCTACGCGTAGCTGGCGCTCAGCCGTATCCATCTAAGCAAGCGGAGGGGCTGAGGTCGAGCGGGCTCGCCGGAATCAGGCTCGCGGCGGCGGCCGAGGTTCGGACCTCGACGGAAACGAGGCTACGGTTGACGAGAGGACGAACGGGTGCTTGTTCTGGGCTCCTGGGACCACGCTGAGCGCAGACACGTGCTCAAACACGGGCGGCAGCAACTGTGGCCGCGGCGGCGCCATGGCCGTCGGCGAAGAGCTCTCGGCTCGTTGTGAACGGTGGCTAGAGAGGGAGATAGGGCACGGGGAGAGGGGGAATCGGGTCAAAGGCTCACCGCGGAGCTGCAGGGAGGGTTAGTGGGCTCGGGGGCGCGCCGGAGTGGCCGAATTGACGGAGAAGGGCGCCGGGGCCGAAGCTTGAAGACGATGTCGATGGCGGCTGCTCGGGCCCTTCTGGTCGCGTGAGACCGACAGGAGGACGAGGGCGGAACAGCGGAGCTCTGGGAGGCGTCGGGGAGGCGAGCGGTGGCTGTGGCCGCCAACGCCTGGTCGGCGCGACGGGCTCCATCGGTCCGTGGAGGGGAAACAGAGGAGCGAGGGGGAAGGGAGGTCCGGAGAGCGAGGGAGAAGTGACGAGGGGGTCGGGGAGGCGCGTGCGTCTCCGGGCGTCGAGGAGGGAGGCCAACCAGGCAGGAGGTGGCAAGCGCGTGGCGGTGCTCGCCACCTGAGCTGCTTCGTGCGCTGGCAACGGGAAGAAGACAGGCAATGCCCCCCTGGGGTTGGGCTCACAGTGTTGGGCCTGCGGGTGGGCCTGCCAGGTAGGCTGAGGTAAGTTTCTCTCCTCTGTCTTTTATTTATTGTTTTCTATTTTGTTCTGCTTTGTTTTGGTTTAGGTAAAAATACTAAACCATTTTATAAAATCCTGAAAATAATTATGTGGCTAGAACTAAAATATACCAAACCACATAAAAATGTTCCAGTAATTATTGGACATTTATTATTTATATATCAAATATATATCCAATGCAAATAGCTATTTATTTAATTCAAAGGCCCAAAATAATTAACTCTGAGATACCAAAAATATTGTTTTGAGTTTTACCTCTTTGCAATATTTTCAGAGACTAAGAGGAACATTTTCTTGGACTTCTTTGAGGAAATTTTAATGTTGATCATTTTTAGAAGGTTTCTGAGGCTTTGAGAATTCCTCAATTCAAATTTCATTTGAATTAAAACATGATGCTCACATGAGGTCTAGCCTAGTGCATAACAGGACCAGGGATGTGACAACTCACCCCCACTAAACAAAAATCTCGTCCCGAGATTCAAGCGTAGGGTAAGGTGAAGGGAAAACGCAAACTAGTATAATCTTCATGATCCAGGGTGCACTTCATAAGAGCGTTGATTCAATCACCATCTTTGTCTTGTCGTCTTGTTCTGAGAACTCCAGCTAATCATGACAAGAAGAGGAAAGGAAAACTCTGGAAAGATCGGTCTTCTCGAAGGTCGAACAACTCAGGATTAACTCCCGGAATGTGACATAGCAACATCTCTCGAGCTGAGAGACGAAGCATACCTCTAAAGGGATGGAGTGGAGCAGGTGACGAGGTTCACTAGGTAGACAACAATTCCAGACTTAAGAAGGTGGCGATCGGTTGTCAACGTAGCGAGGAGTTGAATTCCCATGATACCACGACGAAACATCCTGGAGAAGGGTGATTCGTAGATTATTATCTTAAGTGGCAAAAAGAATTACCTTTGATATAGAGATCAATGAGACTCTCTATATCAGCCTAAGGCAAATCACAGCAATCGATTGGCGGGGTCGGTAGAATGGCATACTTGGACTTGGATGATGTGGATTACCTTGTTGAAGACAACGTAATGGATGAATTTGCTTATCACGTGAGATGGAAGAGACCCATGGTAGAATGGCACATTGGCGGTGCAAGCTAGGAACAAAATGCAAATGCTGGGAATGATTCTGGTAACTGGGGAAAAACCCAACAACAGAGAGTGAATTCACCGTTTGAAAAGATCATAGCATTGCCGAGGAAACTGAGAGCAAACCCAGTTAGTGCCGATGATAACACCTAGCGCTTGTGCGTGCTCTCAAGAACTTGAGCATTTCCATATTCATCAAGGTTTTACCAACATCCGTGTCAAGGATCCTGGCAACACAACATACCACCATGATGAACAACGATGGACGAGGCAGATGCATAGGAAGATAACATCAACTCAGATTTCACCCTAGCGAGGCCAAGGAAACAAAATCTGGATGATCGACCGAGAGACATTTAGCACTCCGCTTCTAATGTTCTCCTTGATGTGCTAGTGTAACCCATTCATAGATATGGTTTGATAACTAGAACATCAAGTAAAGGTCGGACTTCGGGAGCAATAGAATCCATAAGGGAACAGTTACGGAGGTAAATCCTACGAAATCCTTATGGGGAGGTGGCCAACTTCTCAAACAAGATACTACAATAATAGGTCTTCCGGCTGGGTGTGTTGGCCACGACATCCACTTTACCGGTTATCGAGGGACCAATATTATAGTTCTTGGGAAATGTTCCAACCATCATATCTGCCTGAGATTCAGATCTGGTTGGTGTCAGGATATTCCAGACTCATCGAGTCTAGGAAGAAAATGAAAGTTTGCAACACAAATCGACGAGATGACGTTGCGAGATTCTCGGGAAATGAACTACGATAGCAAGCTCCAAAACATGAGCTGGTTCTGCTACAACATGTGAACACGTTGTCCCAGACAAGCATGACCACATGGTAGTCTTAAATAAAACACTACCGAGTTCTGGTTGGGAACCATCAGCGAGGATATCGAAGTCTTTCATAAGGTCCGGATTAGCTCTTATGAAGAACTCCTTCTCCTTGAACAAATCAGTCAGTGGCTTGGTGTGCTAGGATATACATATGGATTGAAGGTTGCAAGTCTTCAAACCACAGAATTCTTCGCACATGTGCATGACTGACTTGCGATGATTCCAGAGGAAGCAACATTGACTTTCTCGAGTTTACGGCGGCACCCTGCATCAAATGCACATGAACTAGAGGAAGTCACTTCTTACATCCGAACATATGCTTCATGAGCTAGCATGAACAAATGCTTTCAAAAGTTTCCAACACTAGCTTAATGTTCAGCAAAATTATGGAGAAGACAAGGATGTTGTCAATGGGCACAACAACAATTCATCTGGGTTTCCTTTTAAAAGGAATTCCATAGTTAAGTGAACAAGTGATAGCATTGGTCAGACCCAAAAGATATAATGGTGTATGCTCGAGGGATCAACCACGAGTAAGACAACATTACGAATATTGTTGGTTCTGGTCTGATTGGATGATAGCCCATACTCAATCAAAGGTTTGGGTAAGATAATAGATCCAACAATTGTTCACGAGGACCAATTGATGAAGATATCATCTTTCTTCAACACACACACACACACAAAAGATATCCCTTAACATGAACTAAGTCGGACAAGCTTTTATCTTCCAACTCTCCAAGTTGTTGTTTAGCTTATCCAACTAGCTCAGGGTATCCAACACGGATTCTTGGAGAAGGGGTGGTTTACAGGAATAACCAACTTGATCACGAACTCAACATAGCGGTCAGGTGACAACCTGGTAATACTTCTGAGAAGATATTCAGAAAATCACGAACCACCGGTATGTTACTAAGCTCGAGAACAATCTTGCTTTTCAGGGCAAGACGATATGATCAATAGAGCAAGGATTTGAAATAATCCTAACTCATCGATCGAGGAGTGAACCAGGAGAATGGACTAGGTAGCACGATCAATCTTAGAATGATGATTCAATAACCAACACACTAAGAATGAAATTATTGTCCATTAACTACCAAGCAATGGGGTTGCTAGGAGTATTGAGTTCACACATCATGATTCACTTGTCGGCACTCCGGCTGCAACAACACGGAACCGAGGAATGAAAAAGGATGGCGAGAAGTATCACTATGTCAAGAATTCACAAAAGCTGGTGCAATTCTCATGAAATTCCTGTCATAAAGAAGGTAATACTTCAGGGTAGAGCAGACCAGAAGCTGGATTGTAATTTGATCTGCGGAACACAACTACTTTGACCCAATCCTAAATATGGATGAGGTACTGGAGTTTGTTTCTCCTAGTCATTCCGGAATAGAATGGCTTGACAGACCACAAGAGTAATAAGCATTGATAACACGAATGCACAATTACTCCTGACTATCAATTGATAGACGAGGGCCAGAGAACAACTAAAGAGGGACAACTCAAAGGAACATATGATTTTCTGAGTTGTGAATGCATAGATTAGCATGTCGAACGAGTTCAACATATTTCTTCCGGACAATCCATGCGGAAAGGTAGAACTGGCAGAGTCACAATGTAGAATCGAGAACCCATCGAGAGCACTCTGATTGTGATCTTTCGATCAGCGAGGAACATCTGCCATAAGCGGTTCATAGTATTTGGAAGAAAGGAATACCACGAACATCGAGGACTAATGCAAAGGTTACTAATAACCTAAAGGAACGAGCAAAACTATCAACATGAAGCAAGTAGGGTGAATCTCGGGTTCAAAACCCAGGGATAGAATACCTACTACTAAATGGCATCACGGGATGCTTTCGATAATGACGGCCAGAATCATCACACTGGAACACAAATCATGGCTAAATTACTAGATGATCCCCTAAGACACCTAGGGTCATAATAATTATTCCAACATAAAGGTCGAGGCAGTAGAATACCTCAACTCAACAATTAGTGTGATTGAGCTGGCATAAAGGAGCATCGAAACCAGAGGGAAAGGATTTTGCAAATGCATCAGACTACTTAGAAACCTGGGATGACTCGGACAGCATAACGGCTGTAAAAGCTCAGAAAAGATTTGAGACATTCACAAAAATGGTGGCATAACCACTCAGAAGCACAATATCAAGGTCTCGAGATCAACAGTTAACATACAGAAGTACTAGGAACTGAAACGAGGCTTAATCCAACAATCTTATAAGTCTACGGATTAGTAACACGTGATCCTGATAGAAAGAAGAGATTGCCTAGTTCTTAATCCCCGTAGAAGAGAAGATGATGACTCAGATCAGAAGGCCATGAGGTATAAGGAGTAAAAAGAGCCTTACGTTCCATCCCACAATCAATTCCCTTACATAACTAAAGAATATCTAGACTCAACTTCGACCAGTTTGGCTTGGTAATCCTACAGGCAGTCAAGCTCTGATACCAACGCAGTCAGGACCCCGACTCAATGCCACATCGATCTAGCATGTAACACCTCATATCACTTTGCGGCCTCACGCACGGTATTCCCACGGGTGTCGCCTTACCTTAGCCCGGGACCGTTTGCGCCTTTTGGCACACGTATATGACAGTGTCGCTAGCATCCATATGATAAGGAGCCCGGGCTGACATGGCTAGTCGTAAACCCAAAGTGGCACAGACTTACAGGGACAGGCATCCATGACCCAGCATCGAACGTGTCGGTCATCAGCGAGTGAATCCAGGCTGTAGCACTGGGCTAGCAGGACTCCGGTGAACCGGGCTGTAGCGGGCTAACAGGACTCCGGTATTCATCGCGTGACATTTCCCCGAAGGGACAGACACAGGAACGAAGAAGGACACATGCCGGCCAGCCTAAGTGTTCCGGAGCAGTAGCAAGCTACCATGGCTCGGTGGAAACACTAGGAGACATTTCCCGGTAAGAGAGGCTACTAAAGATAAACAACTAGATGGTCAGATCCCACACATACCAAGCATTTCAATAACATACACACAATATGCTCGATATGTGCAAATACAACATGGCATCACAACATGACTCTACGACTCAAGTATTTATCAATAGGCTCCGAGGAGCGAGATATTACAAACATGGGTCTCATGACCCAACAATCAGAGCATACAAGTCAAAGCACAAGCGGAAGCTATCATGTCTGAGTACAGACATCTATAAATGAAAAAGGCTGAGAAGCCTGACTATCTACCAGATCCTGCCGAGGGCACAAGATCGTAGCTGAGGTAACAAGCTAAACGTCGAAGTCCACGCGGAACTACTAGTGAGACCGAAGTCTCTCTGCAAAAACATAAAATAGGCAAACGTGAGTACAAATGTACCCAGCAAGACTTACATCAGAACTAACTACATATGCATCATTATCAACAAAGGGGATGGTGGGGTTTAACTGCAGCAAGCCAGCTTTGACTCGGTGGCTATCCTGAACTACGACTGCAAGTAACTCTTTTGAGGTGGCGCACACGAGTCCACATATTCACCATATCAATACACCACTATGGATCCGCTCCCGTCTCCCTACGAGAACGCCATCCATAGCACTCACGCTTATCTTGCGTATTTTAGAGTATCCACTTTCACTTGTCTATGAACTGATATAAGCAACCCAGAAGTCCTTTTCCGCGGACACGGCTATTCGAATAGATGATGTTAACCCTGCAGGGGTGTACTTCTTCATACATGTTTCCACCACTTAGCGTCTGCACACGACATGTGCTCGGCAGACTTCAAGCGAAAGCCGACGTGGGTGTAGACCACGACCTACCTAAACACTCAAGTCTCTAGTCCAGGTTTATCGCCTATTCGGGTTCCATCCATGAGGAGATCCGGCCGGAGTTTCGCTCACAGCCCCAAACGATGTGAACAGGGTTCCCGAGATACCAAACGGGCATCCGGTACACCGTGCCACGTACCTACCGCATCACAGCCCACCCCTACGGTCAGCGCTGTCCACGGCCTCCAGTAAGCTACAAACACCAGAAACTACTTGCAACTCCTGGACAGAGGACTAGGGTGAATAAGAAGTCGAGCGGGGTCATATTTCAGGGCCCAATGTATGGTAGTAGCTGAATCATGGATCACAAACACAGAACTCAGTTCCTGAGGACGGCTGCAATGAGACAACCCACCATGTACTCCTACATGGCCTCTCACCGCTACCTTTACCAAATCGTGTTCACACACTTAGCTCACACACAGTAGGACATGTTCACACGCCTCTGATTCATCCCCGATGAATCAGACCTGACTCAACTCTAAGCAGTAGCAGGCATGACAAACAAGCATGAATGAGTAGGCACAACAGGGCTCAAACAACTCCTACTCATGCTAGTGGGTTTCATCTATTTACTGTGGCAATGACAGGTCATGCAAAGGATAAAGGGGTTCAGCTACCGCAGCAAGTAACAATATGATCGTGTTGTCCTAATGCAGTAAAAGAGAGCAGGAGCGAGAGAGTGGGATTTTATCGGAATGAACAAGGGGGTTTTGCTTGCCTGGCACTTCTGAAGATAACATTGAGTCTTCATCAGTGTCAACGATCACATCATCGGTATCACGTCTATCGAGAGGGGACAAATACCGGCAACACAGAAGGGAACACAATCAATGCAATGCACAATATGATGCATGATCATGACATGGCAAAATGAATGTGTTTTGGGCTAATGCAACTAGCAACAGATTAAATGAAGTTGGTTTGAATACAAGATTCAAATTCAAACTCCATATGTGATTATTCAAATGCCATTTAATTGATTTGTGCTAAACAGCAGCTATAAGTTGTTCTAACATGCATGAAAATGGTACAGATGGATTCCTTGAATTTTTCTGATAATTTTTCATATATAATTTATTTAATTTGGAGCTACGGTTGAATTTCTATGAATTTTAGAAGTTTTAGGCATTTTCTGGAATTATAAATCATTTCCTAATTTATTTTAATTCCAGAAAGGAATTATTGCGTCAGCATGACCTCATGCTGACCTCAGCAGGTCAACGGGCGCCGTCCAGGTCAAACTGACCTGTGGGACCCATATGTCAGCGTCACAGTTAGTTAACAGGGGGTTATCTGCTTAATTAAAGGATTAGGGGGGGTCGGGGCCCACTGGTCAGTGTTAGTGGCTAATTAGGTTTAGTTAATGGCCTGGGGCCCACACGTCAGTGAGAGAGAGGGGAGGGTCAAACCGGGCAGTGGGTCAACCCACGCCGGTCAAGGGTCAACGGTCGCCGGCGTTTAGCCGCCGGCGAGTCCCGACGCGGTGGTGCGCTGCGGAAATGGCCTACAGAGCGCCGTTTGGCGCGCGGAGCACGACTACGGGATGCGGACGCTCGTCCGCATCCAACCAGGGTGGTGGCGCGGCCGGGGAGTGGCCGGAGAGTGGTCGGCGACGAGCTTTAGCGGCGGCCGGGGTTCGGCGTCAGTGAGGACGGCGCTGCGGTGTGCAAACGAGACGGTTGTCGCGCTAGTTTTACTCTACGGGACGTAACGAGTGCAACGGACGCATGCGTGGGACCAAAAGGTCACCGGGGCTTCACCGGCGACGAGCCCGTGCGGCGGAGCGTCTCGGCTCCGGTGGAGGGAGCGGCTGGAGCTCGAAATCGACATGGGGTTAGGGGGAAACGAAGGCGGGGCTTACAGGGGGTCGATTGGAGGGCCCAGCGGCTCGGGGGAGACGTCGGAGGTGGCGAGCGGGCGCCGGCGATCTCGGGCGGCCGGAGATGGGGAAGACGGCGTGGGCGGCGATGCAGGGCTCCCGGCGTTGCGTAGCTCCATGGAGAGGTCGGGGGCGTCGAGGCGGAGCCTTTGGTCACTCTGGTGGGGTGGAACGACGGTGGTGGCTACGACTGCGACGAGCGGCGGCGACGGCGGTTCTCGGTCGCGCGAGTGAGAGAGCCAGAGAAGAGAGAAGAAGGAACGGGGAGAGTGAGAACGGTCCAGGGGGTGCGTGGCATCCTCAGGCGACGGGGAGACAGGCAGAGAGGCAGGAGGTGGCCTGGGCGTGTGCCCGCGCGCTCCGGCCACGCGCCTGCGCCTACTGGCGCGAGGAGGAAGGCGACAGGGGGGAAAGTGGAGATGGGCTGGGCTGGCCAGGTGGGCCTGGTGGGCTGCAGAGGTAAGTCCAGGTAAGGTTTCTCTCTTGTCTTTTATTTCTATTTCAGTTCTGTTTTCTTTTATTTAATCTGTTTTGCCACTGTTTTGAATTTAAAATAATTCAAACAATGCCAAAAACTCCTCTGAATATTTTATATTGCTAGATGGACTTTTCCAAAAGCTTATAAAATATTTCAGGGGTATTTGAAATTATATTCTAATTATATGAATATAATTCAAATTCAAATAGCTAATGAATTAAATCCAAAGTCCCAAAAATAATTCCTTAAAAATGTTCAATATTTTGGTTGGGACCAGAACCCTTACCAAAAATTATCAAACATTTAAGAAGAGCATTTTGGAGCAATGAATGAGATTTCTAGGGTTTTTGCCCCTCTTTTATTTAAGTTTTTGAGGCTTCCAAAATTCCTCAGTTCAAGTTTCGAAAATATAGACATGATGCACACATGAAGCTAGCCTAGAGCACTACCAGCAGCTAGGGATGTGACAACTCACCCCCACTAAACAAGAATCTCGTCTCGAGATTCAAGCGTAGGGTAAGGTGAAGGGTAAACGCAACTAGTATAATCTTCACGATCCAGGGTGCACTTCAGTTGAACGTTGATTCATTCACCATCATTGTCTTGATGTCCTGCTCTGAGAAATCCTGTCAACATGGCATGGAGGGAAGAAGGAGACTCTAGAAGGGTCGATCTTCTCGAAGATCGAACAACTCAGGATAACTCACGGAATGAGACATAGAACCATCTCTCGGGTTGAGACACGAGATACACATCAAGAGGGGTGGAAAGAAACGGATGACGAAGGTTCACTAGGTAGACAACAATTTCACGCTTAAGAAGGTGGTAATCGATTATCAACGTAGCGAGGAGTTGAGTTGCCATGAAACCACAACGAGGCACCTTAGGGAAGGTGACTCGTAGAAATATCCCCTTAAGTGGCAAAAAGAATTACCTTTGATTCAGAGATCATTGAGACTCTTTAAACCAGCCTAAGGCAATTCTCGAGCAATCGTTTGGAGGGGGTCGGTAGAATGGCATACTCGGACTTGGATGATGTGGATTACCTTGTTGAAGACAACGTAATGGATGAATTTGCTTATCACCGGAAATGGAAGAGACCCATGGTAGAATGGCACATTGGCGGTGCAAGCTGGGAACAAAATGCAAATGCTGGGAATGATTCTGGTAACTGGGGAAGAACCCAACAATAGAGAGTGAATTCACTGTTTGAAAGGTCATAGCATTGCCGAGGAAACTGAGAGCAAACCCAGTTAGTGCCGATGATAACACCTAGCGCTTGTGCGTGCTCTCAAGAACTTGAGCATTTCCATAATCATCAAGGTTTTACCAATATCCGTGTCAAGGATCCTGGCAACACAACTTACTACCATGATGAATACGGATGGAGATGCAGATGCAAAGGAAGATAACACCTTCTCAGATTTCACCTTAGCGAGGCCAAGGAAACAAAATCTGGATGATCGACCGAGAGACATTTAGCACTCCGCTTCTAATGTTCTCCTTGATGTGCTAGCGTAACCCATTCATAGATATGGTTTGATATCTAGAACATCAAGTAAAGGTCGGACTTCGGGATCTCAAAAATCCATAGGGGCAACTAGGGAGTAAATCCTACGAAATCCCTATGGGGAGGTGGCCAACTTCTCAATCAAGATACTACAATAATAGGTCTCCGGCTGGGTGTGTTGGCCACGACATCCACCTTACCGGTTATCGAGGGACCAATATTATAGTTCTTGGGAAATGTTCCAAACCATCATATCTGCCTGAGATTCAGATCTGGTTGGTGTCAGGATATTCCAGACTCATCGAGTCTAGGAAGAAAACGAAAGTTTGCAACACAAATCGACGAGATGACGTTGCGAGATTCTCGGGAAATGAACTACGATAGCAAGCTCCAAAACATGAGCTGGTTCTGCTACAAACATGTGAACACGTTGTCCCAGACAAGCATGACCACATGGTAGTCTTATAATAAAACACTACCGAGTTCAGGTGGGGAACCATCAACGAGGATATCAAAATCCTTGCATAAGGTATACTCTTAAGAAGGAACTTCTTCTCCTTGAACAAATCAATCAGTGGCTTGGTGTGCTAGGGATACATATAGATTGAAGGTTGCAAGTCTTCAAACCACAGAATTCTTCGCACATGTGCATGACTGACTTGCGATGATTCCAGAGGAAGCAACATTGACTTTCTCGAGTTCACGGCGGCACCCTGCATCAAATGCACACGAACTAGAGGAAGTCACTTCTTACATCCGAACATATGCTTCATGAGCTAGCATGAACAAATGCTTTCAAAAGTTTCCAACACTAGCTTAATGTTCAGCAAAATTATGGAGAAGACAAGGATGTTGTCAATGGGCACAACAACAATTCATCTGGGTTTCCTTTTAAAAGGAATTCCATAGTTAAGTGAACAAGTGATAGCATTGGTCAGACCCAAAAGATATAATGGTGTATGCTCGAGGGATCAACCACGAGTAAGACAATATTACGAATATCGTTGGTTCTGGTCTGATTGGATGATAGCCCATACTCAATCAAAGATTTGGGTAAGATAATAGATCCAACAATTGTTCATGAGGACCAATTGATGAAGATATCATCTTTCTTCAACACACACACACACACAAAAGATATCCCTTAACATGAACTAAGTCGGACAAGCTTTTATCTTCCAACTCTCCAAGTTGTTGTTTAGCTTATCCAACTAGCTCAGGGTATCCAACACGGATTCTTGGAGAAGGGGTGGTTTACAGGAATAAACCAACTTGATCATGAACTCAACATAGCGGTCAGGTGACAACCTGGTAATACTTCTGAGAAGATATTCAGAAAATCACGAACCACCGGTATGTTACTAAGCTCGAGAACAATCTTGCTTTTCAGGGCAAGACGATATGATCAATAGAGCAAGGATTTGAAATAATCCTAACTCATCGATCGAGGAGTGAACCAGGAGAATGGACTAGGTAGCACGATCAATCTTAGAATGATGATTCAATAACCAACACACTAAGAATGAAATTATTATCCTTTAACTACCCAGCAATGAGGTTGCTAGGCGTATTGATTTCAACACGAAGACCGAGGAATGACTAATGATGGCAAGAAGTATCACTGTACCAAGAGTTCATAGGATGGTGTGCAATTCCTATAACAATCCCGATATAAAGATGGTAATACTCCAAGGTAGAACAGAACAAAAGCTGGATTAGCAATTTGATCTGCGGAGCACAACTTCTTTGACCCAATCCTGGATATGGAAGAGGTACTGGAGTTTGTTTCTCCTAGTCATTCTGCGATAGAATGGCTTGGCGGACCACAAGAGTAATAGGCATCGATAAACGAACGCACGCATACTCTTGACTATCAATTGATAGACGAGGGTCAGAATGCAACTAAAGAGAACAACTCAAAGGAACATATAATTTTCTGAGTTGTGGATGCATAGATTAGTATGTCGAACCAAGTTCAACATATTTCTTCCGGATAACCCATGCAGAAAGGTAGAACTGGCAGAGTCACGATTTATGAATGGAGAACTCCTCAAGAATAATCCTGTTGTGATATTTCAGTTCAACGAGGAACTTCTGCCATAAGTAGTTCATGGTATTTGGAAGAAGAAGATACCACGGACTTCAAGGACTATCGCAAAGGTTACTAATATCCTGAAGGCACTAGCAATTACTATCAACATGAAGTAGGTAGAGTGAATCTCGGGTTCAAGAACCCAGGAACAGAATACCTATTACTAAGTAGCATCACGGGATGCTTTCGAGAATGATGGCCAGAATCATCACACTGGGAACACAAATCATGGCTAAATTACTAGATGATCCCCTAAGACACCTAGGGTCATAATAATATCTCCAACATATATGTCAAGGTAACAGAGTACCTCAACTCACTAATTAGTGTGGTTAATCTGGCCCAAAGGAACATTGAAACGGGAGGAAGGAATTTGCAAGTGCATCAGACTGTTTAGAGACCTGGATGACTCGGACAGCATAACGGCTGTAAATGCTCAGAAAAGATTTGAGACATTCACAAAAATGGTGGCATAACCACTCAGAAGCACAATATCAAGGTTTCGAGATCAACAATTAACATACGGAAGTAGTAGGAACTGAACTGAGACTTAATCCAACAATCTATAAGTCTACGGATTAGTAACACGTGATCCTGATAGAAAGAAGAGATAGCCTAGTTCTTAATCCCGTAGAAGAGAAGATGATGACTCAGATCAGAAGGCCATGAGGTATAAGGAGTAAAAAGAGCCTTACGTTCCATCCCACAATCAATTCCCTTATATAACTAAGAATTTCTAGACTCAACTTCGACCAGTTTGGCTTGGTAATCCTACAGGCAGTCAAGCTCTGATACCAACGCTGTCAGGACCCCGACTCAATGCCACATCGATCTAGCATGTAACACCTCATATCACTTTGCGGCCTCACGCACGGTATTCCCACGGGTGTCGCCTTACCTTTGCCCGGGACCGTTTGCGCCTTTTGGCACACGTATATGATAGTGTCGCTAGCATCCATATGATAAGGAGCCCGGGCTGACATGGCTAGTCGTAAACCCAAAGTGGCACAGACTTACAGGGACAGGCATCCATGACCCAACATCGAACGTGTCGGTCATCAGCGAGTGAATCCAGGCTGTAGCACTGGGCTAGCAGGACTCCGGTGAACCGGGCTGTAGCGGGCTAACAGGACTCCGGTATTCATCGCGTGACATTTCCCCGAAGGGACAGACACAGGAACGAAGAAGGACACATGCCGGCCAGCCTAAGTGTTCCGGAGCAGTAGCAAGCTACCATGGCTCAGTGGAAACACTAGGAGACATTTCCCGGTAAGAGAGGCTACTAAGGATAAACAACTAGATAGTCAGATCCCACACATACCAAGCATTTCAATAACATACACACAATATGCTCGATATGTGCAGATACAACATGGCATCACAACATGACTCTACAACTCAAGTAATTTATTCAATAGGCTCCGAGGAGCGAGATATTACAAACATGGGTCTCATGACCCAACACTCAGAGCATACAAATCAAAGCACAAGCGGAAGCTATCATGTCTGAGTACAGACATCTATAAATGAAAAAGGCTGAGAAGCCTGACTATCTACCAGATCCTGCCGAGGGCACAAGATCGTAGCTGAGGTAACAAGCTAAACGTCGAAGTCCACGCGGAACTACTAGTGAGACCGAAGTCTCTCTGCAAAAACATAAAATAGGCAAACGTGAGTACAAATGTACCCAGCAAGACTTACATCAGAACTAACTACATATGCATCATTATCAACAAAGGGGTGGTGGGGTTTAACTGCAGCAAGCCAGCTTTGACTCGGTGGCTATCCTAAACTACGACTGCAAGTAACTCTTTTGAGGTGGCGCACACGAGTCCACATATTCACCAACCAATACACCACTATGGATCCGCTCCCGTCTCCCTACGAGAACGCCATCCATAGCACTCACGCTTATCTTGCGTATTTTAGAGTATCCACTTTCACTTGTCTATGAACTATGCAAGGGGTCCAAGTTTCCATATCCGAGGAATCCGGCTATTCGAATAGATGATGTTAACCCTGCAGGGGTGTACTTCTTCACACACGCTTTCGCCACTTATCGCCCTGTACACGTCATGTACCTCGGCAACCTTCAAGCGGAAGCCGGGCGAGGGAGTCGGCCACGACCTGACTAACCGAACAAGTCTCTAGTCCAGGTTTATCGCCTATTCGGGTTCCATCCGCAAGGAGATCCGGCCGGGGTGTCGCTTACGGCCCCAAACGATGTGAGCAGGGTTCCCAAGCCCACCAACCGGGTGCCACTTGGTACACCGTGCCACTGTGCCTAGTCTGTCCCAAGCCCACCTGTACCGGGTGCCACTTGGTAGACTACTAACACTACCTACAAACACCAGAAACTAGTTGCAACTCCTGGACAGAGATCAAGTTGATTAATAAGTCGAGAGGGGCACTTAAGCATTCCCAATGTGTGGTAGTAGCTGGTCATGGATCACAAACACAGAACTCAGTTCCTGAGGACGGCTGCAATGAGACAACCCACCATGTACTCCTACATGGCCTCTCACCGCTACCTTTACCAAATCGTGTTCACACACTTAGCTCACACACAGTAGGACATGTTCACACGCCTCTGATTCATCCCCGATGAATCAGACCTGACTCAACTCTAAGCAGTAGCAGGCATGACAAACAAGCATGAATGAGTAGGCACAACAGGGCTCAAACAACTCCTACTCATGCTAGTGGGTTTCATCTATTTACTGTGGCAATGACAGGTCATGCAAAGGATAAAGGGGTTCAGCTACCGCAGCAAGTAACAGATTGAATCGGTGTTGTCCTAATGCAGTAAAAGAGAGCAGGAGCGAGAGAGTGGGATTTTATCGGAATGAACAAGGGGGTTTTGCTTGCCTGGCACTTCTGAAGATAACATTGAGTCTTCATCAGTGTCAACGATCACATCATCGGTATCACGTCTATCGAGAGGGGACAAATACCGGCAACACAGAAGGGAACACAATCAATGCAATGCACAATATGATGCATGATCATGACATGGCAAAATGAATGTGTTTTGGGCTAATGCAACTAGCAACAGATTAAATGAAGTTGGTTTGAATACAAGATTCAAATTCAAACTCCATATGTGATTATTCAAATGCCATTTAATTGATTTGTGCTAAACAGCAGCTATAAGTTGTTCTAACATGCATGAAAATGGTACAGATGGATTCCTTGAATTTTTCTGATAATTTTTCATATATAATTTATTTAATTTGGAGTTACGGTTAATTTCTATGATTTATTGAAATTTAGGGCATTTTCTGAATTTAATAATCATTTCTGATTTATTTAAAACTCCAGAAAACAATTTCTGCATCAGCCTGACGTCATGATGACGTCAGCAGGTCAAAGGCGTCGACCAGGTCAAACCTGACCAGTGGGGTCCACTGGTCAGTGACCCAGTCAACTAACCAAGTTAGTTAGCCCTAACTAACTTAGTTAGCCGGGCGGGGCCCGCATGTCAGTGGCCTATCTAATTAGCTAAGTTAATTAGCGCTAACTAATCTAACACTAATCAAGCAGGCGCCTGGGCCCACACGTCAGGGGGGTCAAACCCCGGGTCAACTCGCCGGAGTTGACCCGCGGCTCGTCGCCGGCGGAGCCAGAGACGGCGGAGGGGGTCGGAATTCCTCCTCCGGCGACCAAATCGGAGACTGAGGGGCTCTACGCGTAGCTGGTGTGTGCGCGCATCGAATCGTGGCATCCGTTCGTGCTGGGGAGGTCGGATTTGGCGACGGCGGCGAGCGGGGCGGCGGCCGGAGCACGGCGAGGTCGGGGTTGGCGCTAGGGGGCACGGCAGGTCGCACGGGTGGGCGCGCTCGGCTCCTGGAAGGGTGCTGAGCACGTTGCCGTGCTCGGGGGTTAGCTACGGTGGCTCTAGCCCCGTCTGTGTCATCGCCGGCGGCGAGGAACTGTCGGCTCCGACAGCCGGGGTGGTTAGAAGGCGCGGACGGCACGGGGAGAGAGGGGAAATGGACAGGGGCTCACGAGGGGTCGGGAGAGAAGCTCGGTGGGCTCGGGGAAGCCTCTGCAACGGCGAATTGACGACGGCGATCTCCGGGCACCGGAGATGAAGACGACGACGCTCCGGTCGACTGCGGCCTCCTCTGGCCGCGTGCGTCGCGTGTGTAGCTCCACGGGGTCAGGGCGGAGCTCAGGGATGCATAGAGGGAGCGAGGGGGTGGCTGTGGCCCCGGTAAACGGCGTCGGCGGCGATGGGCGCGCTCGGCTGTGGTGGGGAACGGCGAGAGAGGAGCGAAGAGGGGAGAGTGCGGTGTCCAGGGGTCGAGGGGAGGCCGGGGAGGCGGTTCAGGCGCCGCGGTGGCGTGGGATGCAGGCAGGCAGGGAGGTGGCGTGTCGCCACGGCGCGCGCGTGCGCTGTCTCCCTCCTCTGCCTACTGGCAGAGGTAGAGGATGACTGGCATGGGCCTTGGTGGGCTAGGCCACCAGCTGGGCCAGCTAGGTGGGCTGCCAGGTAGGTCCAGGTGAGATTTCTCTCCTCTGTCTTTTATTTATTGTTTTCTATTTTGTTCTGTTTTGTTTTGGTTTAGGAAAAAATACTAAACCATTTTATAAAATCCTGAAAATAATTATGTGGCTAGAACTAAAATATACCAAACCACATAAAATGTTCCAGTAATTATTGGACATATATTATTTATATATCAAATATATATCCAATGCAAATAGCTATTTATTTAATTCAAAGGCCCAAAATAATTAACTCTGAGATACCAAAAATATTGTTTTGAGTTTTACCTCTTTGCAATATTTTCAGAGACTAAGAGGAGCATTTTCTTGGACTTCTTTGAGGAGATTTTAATGTTGATCATTTTAGAAGGTTTCTGAGGCTTTGAAAATTCCTCAATTCAAATTTTTAAAAATTAAACATGATGCACGGATGGAAGCAAGCACAGGACAGGCCAGAGCTAGGGATGTGACAACTCAACCCCACTAAACAAAAATCTCGTCCCGAGATTCAAGTGTAGGGTAAGACGATGGGGAACGCAACCTAACACAATCTTCACGATCCAGGTTGCCCTTCCTAGGAACGTTGATTTGATCACCATTATTGTCTTGAAGTCTTGCTCTGAGAAATCCTGTCAACATGACATGGAGGGAAGAAGGAGACGCTAGAAGGGTCGATCTTCCCGAAGATCGAACAACTCAGGATTAACTCACGGAATGAGACATAGAACCATCTCTTGGGTTGAGACACGAGATACACATCAAGAGGGGTGGAAAGAAACGGATGACGAGGGTTCACTAGGTAGACAACAATTCCACACCTAAGAAGGTGGTAAACGGTTGTCAACGTAGCGAGGAGTTGAGTTGCCATGATACCACGACGAAACATCCTGGAGAAGGGTGATTCGTAGATTATTATCTTAAGTGGCAAAAAGAATAACTTTTGATTCAAAGATCATTGAAACTCTTCATACCAGCCTAAGGCAATTCACAACGATCGTTTGGAGGGGGTCGGTAGAATGGCATACTCGGACTTGGATGATGTGGATTACCTTGTTGAAGACAACGCAATGGATGATTTTTGCTTATCACCGGAAATGGGAGGGACCCGTGCTAGAATGGCACATTGGCGGTGCAAGCTGGGAACAAAATGCAAATGCTGGGAATGATTCTGGTAACTGTGGAAGAACCCAACAACAGAGAGTGAATTCACTGTTTGAAAAGATCATAGCATTGCCGAGGAAACGGAGAGGAACCCCAGTTAGTGCCGAAGATAACACCTCGCGCTTGTGCCCAGAACCATACACACATCATACGGGTATACCAGTCAGCGTGGGTTTGTCAGGGTTTTATGTTGGTGTTTGATGGAGTCGGGGGCTCTGATACCAACGCTGTCAGGACCCCGACTCAATGCCACATCGATCTAGCATGTAACACCCCATATCACTTTGCGGCCTCACGCACGGTATTCCCACGGGTGTCGCCTTACCTTTGCCCGGGACCGTTTGCGTCTTTTGGCACACGTATATGATAGTGTCGCTAGCATCCATATGGTAAGGAAGCCCGGACTGACATGGCTAGTCGTAAACCCAAAGTGGCACAAACTTACAGGGACAGGCATCCATGACCCAACATCGAACGTGTCGGTCATCAGCGAGTGAATCCAGGCTGTAGCACTGGGCTAGCAGGACTCCGGTGAACCGGGCTGTAGCGGGCTAACAGGACTCCGGTATTCATCGCGTGACATTTCCCCGAAGGGACAGACACAGGAACGAAGAAGGACACATGCCGGCCAGCCTAAGTGTTCCGGAGCAGTAGCAAGCTACCATGGCTCGGTGGAAACACTAGGAGACATTTCCCGGTAAGAGAGGCTACTAAGGATAAACATCTAGATAGTCAGATCCCACACATACCAAGCATTTCAACAACATACACACAATATGCTCGATATGTGCAGATACAACATGGCATCACAACATGACTCTACAACTCAAGTAATTATTCAATAGGCTCCGAGGAGCGAGATATTACAAACATGGGTCACATGACCCAACACTCAGAGCATACAAATCAAAGCACAAGCGGAAGCTATCATGTCTGAGTACAGACATCTATAAATGAAAAAGGCTGAGAAGCCTGACTATCTACCAGATCCTGCCGAGGCACCAGATCGTAGCTGAGGTAACAAGCTAAATGTCGAAGTCCACGCGAATCTACTAGTGAGACCGAAGTCTCTCTGCAAAAACATAAAATAGGCAAACGTGAGTACAAATGTACCCAGCAAGACTTACATCAGAACTAACTACATATGCATCATTATCAACAAAGGGGTGGTGGGGTTTAACTGCAGCAAGCCAGCTTTGACTCGGTGGCTATCCTAAACTACGACTGCAAGTAACTCTTTTGAAGTGGCGTACACGAGTCCACATATTCACCAACCAATACACCACTATGGATCCGCTCCCGTCTCCCTACGAGAACGCCATCCATAGCACTCACGCTTATCTTGCGTATTTTAGAGTATCCACTTTCACTTGTCTATGAACTATGCAAGGGGTCCAAGTTTCCATATCCGAGGAATCCGGCTATTCGAATAGATGATGTTAACCCTGCAGGGGTGTACTTCTTCACACACGCTTTCGCCACTTATCGCCCTGTACACGTCATGTACCTCGGCAACCTTCAAGCGGAAGCCGGGCGAGGGAGTCGGCCACGACCTGACTAACCGAACAAGTCTCTAGTCCAGGTTTATCGCCTATTCGGGTTCCATCCGCAAGGAGATCCGGCCGGGGTGTCGCTTACGGCCCCAAACGATGTGAGCAGGGTTCCCAAGCCCACCAACCGGGTGCCACTTGGTACACCGTGCCACTGTGCCTAGTCTGTCCCAAGCCCACCTGTACCGGGTGCCACTTGGTAGACTACTAACACTACCTACAAACACCAGAAACTAGTTGCAACTCCTGGACAGAGATCAAGTTGATTAATAACTCGAGAGGGGCACTTAAGCATTCCAATGTGTGGTAGTAGCTGGTCATGGATCACAAACACAGAACTCAGTTCCTGAGGACGGCTGCAATGAGACAACCCACCATGTACTCCTACATGGCCTCTCACCGCTACCTTTACCAAATCGTGTTCACACACTTAGCTCACACACAGTAGGACATGTTCACACGCCTCTGATTCATCCCCGATGAATCAGACCTGACTCAACGCTAAGCAATAGCAGGCATGACAGACAAACATGAATGAGTAGGCACAACAGGGCTCAAACAACTCCTACTCATGCTAGTGGGTTTCATCTATTTACTGTGGCAATGACAGGTCATGCAGAGGATAAAGGGGTTCAGATACCGCAGCATGTAACAGTTGAATCGGTGTTGTCCTAATGCAGTAAAAGAGAGCAGGAGCGAGAGAGTGGGATTTTATCGGAATGAACAAGGGGGTTTTGCTTGCCTGGCACTTCTGAAGATAACATTGAGTCTTCATCAGTGTCAACGATCACATCATCGGTATCACGTCTATCGAGAGGGGACAAATACCGGCAACACAGAAGGGAACACAATCAATGCAATGCACAATATGATGCATGATCATGACATGGCAAAATGAATGTGTTTTGGGCTAATGCAACTAGCAACAGATTAAATGAAGTTGGTTTGAATACAAGATTCAAATTCAAACTCCATATGTGATTATTCAAATGCCATTTAATTGATTTGTGCTAAACAGCAGCTATAAGTTGTTCTAACATGCATGAAAATGGTACAGATGGATTCCTTGAATTTTTCTGATAATTTTTCATATATAATTTATTTAATTTGGAGTTACGGTTAATTTTCTATGATTTATTGAAATTTAGGGCATTTTCTGAATTTAATAAATCATTTCTGATTTATTTAAAACTCCAGAAAACAATTTCTGCATCAGCCTGACGTCATGATGACGTCAGCAGGTCAAAGGCGTCGACCAGGTCAAACCTGACCAGTGGGGTCCACTGGTCAGTGACCCAGTCAACTAACCAAGTTAGTTAGCCCTAACTAACTTAGTTAGCCGGGCGGGGCCCGCATGTCAGTGGCCTATCTAATTAGCTAAGTTAATTAGCGCTAACTAATCTAACACTAATCAAGCAGGCGCCTGGGCCCACACGTCAGGGGGGTCAAACCCCGGGTCAACTCGCCGGAGTTGACCCGCGGCTCGTCGCCGGCGGAGCCAGAGACGGCGGAGGGGGTCGGAATTCCTCCTCCGGCGACCAAATCGGAGACTGAGGGGCTCTACGCGTAGCTGGTGTGTGCGCGCATCGAATCGTGGCATCCGTTCGTGCTGGGGAGGTCGGATTTGGCGACGGCGGCGAGCGGGGCGGCGGCTGGAGCACGACGAGGTCGGGGTTGGCGCTAGGGGGCACGGCAGGTCGCACGGGTGGGCGCGCTCGGCTCCTGGAAGGGTGCTGAGCACGTTGCCGTGCTCGGGGGTTAGCTACGGTGGCTCTAGCCCCGTCTGTGTCATCGCCGGCGGCGAGGAACTGTCGGCTCCGACAGCCGGGGTGGTTAGAAGGCGCGGACGGCACGGGGTGAGAGGGGAAATGGACAGGGGCTCACGAGGGGTCAGGAGAGCAGCTCGGTGGGCTCGGGGAAGCCTCTGCAACGGCGAATTGAAGACGGCGATCTCCGGGCACCGGAGATGAAGACGACGACGCTCCGGTCGACTGCGGCCTCCTCTGGCCGCGTGCGTCGCGTGTGTAGCTCCACGGGGTCAGGGCGGAGCTCAGGGATGCATAGAGGGAGCGAGGGGGTGGCTGTGGCCCCGGTAAACGGCGTCGGCGGCGATGGGCGCGCTCGGCTGTGGTGGGGAACGGCGAGAGAGGAGCGAAGAGGGGAGAGTGCGGTGTCCAGGGGTCGAGGGGAGGCCGGGGAGGCGGTTCAGGCGCCGCGGTGGCGTGGGATGCAGGCAGGCAGGGAGGTGGCGTGTCGCCACGGCGCGCGCGTGCGCTGTCTCCCTCCTCTGCCTACTGGCAGAGGTAGAGGATGACTGGCATGGGCCTTGGTGGGCTAGGCCACCAGCTGGGCCAGCTAGGTGGGCTGCCAGGTAGGTCCAGGTGAGATTTCTCTCCTCTGTCTTTTATTTATTGTTTTCTATTTTGTTCTGTTTTGTTTTGGTTTAGAAAAAAATACTAAACCATTTTATAAAATACTGAAAATAATTATGTGGCTAGAAATAAAATATACCAAACCACATAAAATGTTCCAGTAATTATTGGACATATATTATTTATATATCAAATATATATCCAATGCAAATAGCTATTTATTTAATTCAAAGGCCCAAAATAATTAACTCTGAGATACCAAAAATATTGTTTTGAGTTTTACCTCTTTGCAATATTTTCAGAGACTAAGAGGAGCATTTTCTTGGACTTCTTTGAGGAGATTTTAATGTTGATCATTTTAGAAGGTTTCTGAGGCTTTGAAAATTCCTCAATTCAAATTTTTAAAAAATTTAAACATGATGCACGGATGGAAGCAAGCACAGGACAGGCCAGAGCTAGGGATGTGACAACTCACCCCACTAAACAAAAATCTCGTCCCGAGATTCAAGTGTAGGGTAAGACGATGGGGAACGCAACCTAACACAATCTTCACGATCCAGGTTGCCCTTCCTAGGAACGTTGATTCGATCACCATTATTGTCTTGAAGTCTTGCTCTGAGAAATCCTGTCAACATGACATGGAGGGAAGAAGGAGACGCTAGAAGGGTCGATCTTCCCGAAGATCGAACAACTCAGGATTAACTCACGGAATGAGACATAGAACCATCTCTTGGGTTGAGACACGAGATACACATCAAGAGGGGTGGAAAGAAACGGATGACGAGGGTTCACTAGGTAGACAACAATTCCACACCTAAGAAGGTGGTAAACGGTTGTCAACGTAGCGAGGAGTTGAGTTGCCATGATACCACGACGAAACATCCTGGAGAAGGGTGATTCGTAGATTATTATCTTAAGTGGCAAAAAGAATTACTTTTGATTCAAAGATCATTGAAACTCTTCATACCAGCCTAAGGCAATTCACAACGATCGTTTGGAGGGGGTCGGTAGAATGGCATACTCGGACTTGGATGATGTGGATTACCTTGTTGAAGACAACGCAATGGATGATTTTTGCTTATCACCGGAAATGGGAGGGACCCGTGGTAGAATGGCACATTGGCGGTGCAAGCTAGGAACAAAATGCAAATGCTGGGAATGATTCTGGTAACTGTGGAAGAACCCAACAATAGAGAGTGAATTCACTATTTGAAAAGATCATAGCATTGCCGAGGAAACGGAGAGGAACCCCAGTTAGTGCCGAAGATAACACCTAGCGCTTGTGCATGCTCTCAAGAACTTGAGCATTTCCACATTCATCAAGGTTTTACCAATATCCGTGTGAAGGATCCTGGCAACACAACTTACTACCATGATGAATGGTGATGGAGGATGCAGATGCAGAGGAAGATAACACCTTCTCAGATTTCACCCTTGGCGGGGCCAGGGAACAAAATCTGGATGATCGACCGAGAGACATTTATCACTCCGCTTCTAATGTTCTCCTTGACGTGCTAGTGTAACCCATTCATAGATATGGTTTGATAACTAGAACATCAAGTAAAGGTCGGACTTCGGGAGCAATAGAATCCATAAGGAACAGTTACGGAGGTAAATCCTATGAAATCCTTATGGGGAGGTGGCCAACTTCCTCAAACAAGATACTACAATGATAGGTCTTCCGGCTGGGTGTGTTGGCCACGACATCCACTTTACCGGTTATCGAGGGACCAATATTATAGTTCTTGGGAAATGTTCCAACCATCATACCTGCCTAAGATTCAGATCTGGTTGGTGTCAGGATATTCCAGACTCATAGAGTCTAGGAAGAAAATGAAAGTTTGCAACACAAATCGACGAGATGACGTTGCGAGATTCTTGGGAAATGAACTACGATAGCAAGCTCCAAAACATGAGCTGGTTCTGCTACACATGTGTTAACACGCTGCCTCAGACAAACATGATCACATGGTAGTCTTACAATAAAACACTACCGAGTTCTGGTTGGGAACCATCAGCGAGGATATCGAAGTTCTTTCATAGGTCCGGATTAGCTCTTATGAAGATACTCCTTCTCCTTGAACAAATCAGTCAGTGGCTTGGTGTGCTAGGATATACATATGGAATGAAGATGATCAGTCTAACAGACCACAGAATTCTTCGCACGTGCATGACCGACTTGGGATGATTCCAAAGGAGCAAAAACAAACTTTCTCGAATTCACGACGGCAGCTTACATCAAAATGCACGTGAATCAAAGGAAGTCACTCCTTTCATCAAACAAGTACTTCATGAGCTAGCATGAAGAAAATGCTTTCAAAAGTTTCCAACACTAACTTAATGTTCAACAACATCATGGAGGAGATAAGGATGTTGTCAATGGACTCAACAACAACTCATCAGAATTTCCATATCACTGGACTTCCACCATCGTGTGAACACGGTGATAGCATTGGTCAGACCCAAAAGATATAATGGTGTATGCTCGAGGGATCAACCACGAGGAAGACAACATTACGAACATCGTTGGTTCTGACTTGATTTGACGATAGCCCACACTCAAATCAAAGGATTGATAAGACGATAGGTCCAGCAACTGATCACAGGGACCAATCGATGAAGATATCATCTTTCTTCAACACACACTACACAAGAATATCCCTTTGGAACGAACTAAGTAAGGCAAGCTTTTATCTTCCAACCCTCCAAGTTGTCGTTTAGCTTAACCAACTAGCTCAGGGATATCTAACACCGATTCTTGGAGAGAAGGTGGTTCACAAGAAACCAACTTGATCACGAGCTCAACATAGCGGTCAGGTGACAACCTGGTAATACTTCCGAGAAGATCTTCGGAAATCACGAACCACCGATATGTTACTAAGCTCGAGAACAATCTTGCTTTTCAGGGCAAGATGATATGATCAAATGAGCGAGGACTTGACAAAATCCTAACTCGTCAATCAAAGAGTGCACCAGGAAATAAGGAGCCCTCAAGATACCAGCCCTACACTGATATACCCGAGAGATGGTTCTATGTCTCATTCCGTGAGTTAATCCTGAGTTGTTCGATCTTCGGGAAGATCGACCCTTCTAGCGTCTCCTTCTTCCCTCCATGTCATGTTGACAGGATTTCTCAGAGCAAGACTTCAAGACAATAATGGTGATCGAATCAACGTTCCTAGGAAGGGCAACCTGGATCGTGAAGATTGTGTTAGGTTGCGTTCCCCATCGTCTTACCATACACTTGAATCTCGGGACGAGATTTTTGTTTAGTGGGGGTGAGTTGTCACATCCCTAGCTCTGGCCTGTCCTGTGCTTGCTTCCATGTGTGCATCATGTCTATATTTTCGAAACTTGAACTGAGGAATTTTTGGAAGCCTCAAAAACTTAAATAAAAGAGGGGCAAAAACCCTAGAAATCTCATTCATTGCTCCAAAATGCTCTTCTGAAATGTTTGATAATTTTTGGTAAGGGTTCTGGTCCCAACCAAAATATTGAACATTTTGAAGGAATTATTTTTGGGACTTTGGATTTAATTCATTAGCTATTTGAATTTGAATTATATTCATATAATTAGAATATAATTTCAAATACCCCTGAAATATTTTATAAGCTTTTGGAAAAGTCCATCTAGCAATATAAAATATTCAGAGGAGTTTTTGGCATTGTTTGAATTATTTTAAATTCAAAACAGTGGCAAAATAAATTAAATAAAACAAAACAAGAGAAAAAAATAAAACAGAGCAGAAAGCTTACCTGGCCTTACCCGTGCAGCCCACCAGAGCCGGCCCAGCTCCTGTGCTGGTCCAGCACTGTGCGGCCCAGCCCACCTCCTCCTCCCTGTCGCCTTCCTCCTCGCGCCAGTAGGCAGAGGAGGGACTCGGTGCACGCGCCCGAGCTCGCCACGCCACCACCCTGCTCGTCTGCTTCGCCTGAGGCCACCACGACGCCTCGCTCCTTCTCCTCGGCGCCGCCTCGACCCCCTGGAACCCTCCCGCTCACTCCCTCGTCCCCATCTCCTCCTCTGTTCTTTCTCTCGCACGCACCCGAGAGCGACCGTCGCCGCCGTTTGTTGCTGCCGCGGCCACCGCCGCCCCCTCGCTTCTCTGACCAGCCCACGAGCTCTGCCTAGAACCCGAGCGCCTCCCCGCCGACCCACGCAAGGCCGGAGGACCCCAAGACGACGCCGCGACCCTTCTTCCCCGACCACGGCCGCCGGATGCCGCCGCCGATTCGTCGTCCACAGGGCCTCCCTGAGCTCGCCGTCTTCTTCATACAACTCCCTGTGAGCCCCTCTCCCTTTCCCCTCATACCCCATGGTGGATTTGGTTCGCTAGCTTGATTCCCGCCATCGCCGAGAGCTTCTCGCCGCCGCGCTCGTCACTGCCAGCGCTAGCAAGCCCCGACGACCAAACCGAGCTCGCAGACTACTTCCGTGTGCTGTGTAGATGCCGCTGCGCTGCTCAGCTCCCTCACCCGCGAGCTCTAGCCCTCTCAGCCGCAACCACCGAACTCCGGCCGCCGCCGCAAGCTCCGCTCCGGCGAGTGCTGACCACCCCGCGTCCTTCCGTCACCTCCTCCGGATGCGCACGAGCGCTAGGAACCCACAGAGCCTCTCCGCGCGGCGTTTGGCCGCCGGAGCAAGAAACCCGAAGGCCTCCACCGTCTCGGCCTCGCCGGCGTCAAGCCGCCGGCGGGTTAGGCCCTGCTGACCAGGGGTTTGACCCCCCCCCCTGGGTCGATGACAGGTGGGGCCAGCCCCCCTGTTGATTAGTTTAGTTTATTTTAATTTATTCAGCCACTGTTTCACTGCCATGTGGGCCCGAGGCCCTGCTAATTTGGTTTAGGTACTAACTAAATTTTAGCTAACCCACTGACCCGCTGACTGTGGGCCCCAGCCCTTCTAATTACGTTGGTTAAGAATTAACTAAACCCTGATTAGTTCCTGTGTCACCGACGTGTGGCCCCCACACGTCAGGTTTGACCGGACCAGCCCAGTTGACCCTGCTGACGTCATCATGACGTTAGGCTGACGCAATAAGTATTTTCTGGATTTAAAAATAATCAGGAAATTCCAGAAAATAGCTAAAACTTCAATAAATCGTAGAAATTCAACCGTAACTCCAAATTAAATAATTTATATATGAAAAATTATCAGAAAAATTCAAGAAATCCATCTGTACCATTTTCATGCATGTTAGAACAACTTATAGCTGCTGTTTAGCACAAATCAATTAAATGGCATTTGAATAATCACATATGGAGTTTGAATTTGAATCTTGTATTCAAACCAACTTCATTTAATCTGTTGCTAGTTGCATTAGCCCAAAACACATTCATTTTGCCATGTCATGATCATGCATCATATTGTGCATTGCATTGATTGTGTTCCCTTCTGTGTTGCCGGTATTTGTCCCCTCTCGATAGACGTGATACCGATGATGTGATCGTTGACACTGATGAAGACTCAATGTTATCTTCAGAAGTGCCAGGCAAGCAAAACCCCCTTGTTCATTCCGATAAAATCCCACTCTCTCGCTCCTGCTCTCTTTTACTGCATTAGGACAACACCGATTCAACTGTTACATGCTGCGGTAGTTGAACCCCATTATCCTCTGCATGACCTGTCATTGCCACAGTAAATAGATGAAACCCACTAGCATGAGTAGGAGTTGTTTGAGCCCTGTTGTTCCTACTCATTCATGTTTGTCTGTCATGCCTGCTATTGCTTAGCGTTGAGTCAGGTCTGATTCATCGGGGATGAATCAGAGGCGTGTGAACATGTCCTACTGTGTGTGAGCTAAGTGTGTGAACACGATTTGGTAAAGGTAGCGGTGAGAGGCCATGTAGGAGTACATGGTGGGTTATCTCATTGCAGCCGTCCTCAGGAACTGAGTTCTGTGTTTGTGATCCATGACCAGCTACTACCACACATTGGAATGCTTAAGTGCCCCTCTCGACTTATTAATCAACTTGATCTCTGTCCAGGAGTTGCAACTAGTTTCTGGTGTTTGTAGGTAGTGTTAGTAGTCTACCAAGTGGCACCCGGTACAGGTGGGCTTGGGACAGACTAGGCACAGTGGCACGGTGTACCAAGTGGCACCCGGTTGGTGGGCTTGGGAACCCTGCTCACATCGTTTGGGGCCGTAAGCGACACCCCGGCCGGATCTCCTTGCGGATGGAACCCGAATAGGCGATAAACCTGGACTAGAGACTTGTTCGGTTAGTCAGGTCGTGGCTGACTCCCTCGCCCGGCTTCCGCTTGAAGGTTGCCGAGGTACATGACGTGTACAGGGCGGTAAGTGGCGAGAGCGTGTGTGAAGAAGTACACCCCTGCAGGGTTAACATCATCTATTCGAATAGCCGGATTCCTCGGATATGGAAACTTGGACCCCTTGCATAGTTCATAGACAAGTGAAAGTGGATACTCTAAAATACGCAAGATAAGCGTGAGTGCTATGGATGGCGTTCTCGTAGGGAGACGGGAGCGGATCCATAGTGGTGTATTGGTTGGTGAATATGTGGACTCGTGTACGCCACTTCAAAGGAGTTACTTGCAGTCGTAGTTTAGGATAGCCACCGAGTCAAAGCTGGCTTGCTGCAGTTAAACCCCACCACCCCTTTGTTGATAATGATGCATATGTAGTTAGTTCTGATGTAAGTCTTGCTGGCTACATTTGTACTCACGTTTGCCTATTTTATGTTTTTTGCAGAGAGACTTCGGTCTCACTAGTAGATTCGCGTGGACTTCGACGTTTAGCTTGTTACCTCAGCTACGATCTGGTGCCTCGGCAGGATCTGGTAGATAGTCAGGCTTCTCAGCCTTTTTCCTTTATAGATGTCTGTACTCAGACATGATAGCTTCCGCTTGTGCTTTGATTTGTATGCTCTGAGTGTTGGGTCATGAGACCCATGTTTGTAATATCTCGCTCCTCGGAGCCTATTGAATAATTACTTGAGTTGTAGAGTCATGTTGTGATGCCATGTTGTATCTGCACATATCGAGCATATTGTGTTTATGTTGTTGAAATGCTTGGTATGTGTGGGATCTGACTATCTAGTTGTTTATCCTTAGTAGCCTCTCTTACCGGGAAATGTCTCCTAGTGTTTCCACTGAGCCATGGTAGCTTGCTACTGCTCCGGAACACTTAGGTTGGCCGGCATGTGTCCTTCTTCGTTCCTGTGTCTGTCCCTTCGGGGAAATGTCACGCGATGAATACCGGAGTCCTGTTAGCCCGCTACAGCCCGGTTCACCGGAGTCCTGCTAGCCCAGTGCTACAGCCTGGATTCACTCGCTGATGACCGACACGTTCGATGTTGGGTCATGGATGCCTGTCCCTGTAAGTTTGTGCCACTTTGGGTTTACGACTAGCCATGTCAGCCCGGGCTCCTTACCATATGGATGCTAGCGACACTATCATATACGTGTGCCAAAAGACGCAAACGGTCCTGGGCAAAGGTAAGGCGACACCCGTGGGAATACCCTGCGTGAGGCCGCAAAGTGATATGGGGTGTTACATGCTAGATCAATGTGGCATTGAGTCGGGGTCCTGACAATAAGGCCCAGTGCCAAGCGCAAGCCGCCTAGAGGTAGGGCCCCGTGAGTCCCGCGCTGGCTCATGGGTGCCCAGATACACCTCGCCAGGCCCTACCGTGCCAGCCACGTGTCAGGGCGGGGCTGTACACCCCCCGGGGGCTCCTCCCGGAGGGGAGCCCCCTCCCAAGTACCAGTGGAAGCACCATGCACCCCGCTGGCTGACGACACTGCCGAGGAGCGGCTATGCCCGTACACATACGGAAGCGCTATGCTCCGTGCTGGTGATAAACAACTGAGGGCGGCCCCCGGGCCGCATCAACCTCAGGGAGCCCAGAGCTTAGTGTCGAGCCGCATCGTAATGCCTCCCCTCGGGAGTGCCGCGCGAGGGGGCTAGGCACGGGGGCTGCGCCTGGGTCATGCCTAGACACACGCCACCCAGCCAGGCCCCCCCGGGCCTGGTTCGTCGCGCATCTCTCCCCGAGTGGAGCCAAGGTACGAAGGTCGTTTGAGCGTCAAGGGGGACTCTTGAGCATCGCGACTCAGGAGCCTAACTGGTCACATAGCCCCTCACTCCTTAGTTCCGAAAGGCTAACGGCGGTTGAGGTATGCGCGCGGCCAGGCTCTGCAGACATAGAACGGTAAATCCACCCACATCATACCTACCTACTTGCTTGTCGTGCGCCAAGGGGGACTCCTGAGCATCGCGACTCAGGAGCCTATCTGGTCACGTAGCCCCTCACTCCTTAGTTCTGAAAGGCTAAGGGCGGTTGAGGTATGCGCGCGGCCGGGCTCGGCAGACATAGAACGATAGATGCACCCACATCATACCTCCCTACTTGCTGTTCGTGCGCCAAGGGGGACTCCTGAGCATCGCGACTCAGGAGCCTAACTTGTCACGTAGCCCCTCACTCCTTGGCCCCATCCTGGTTTCCGGTCGGGACTAACGCTGGGTGAGGTATGCGCGGGGCCGGGCTCTGCCGGTGTAGAACATAAGCAAGTAGGAAGGAAAAGCGCAAATTTAAAGGAATTCAAAAGCAAATATTACAGTCCACACTATTATATCAATGCCAAACACAAGTTTAAACGCCTCCCCGAGGCATGATACATGTGCAGGAATTAAAGGCAGGAGAGGAGCCACAACGGAGTCACTTGTCGGCGGTGGAGCAGCGCGAAGTGGGTTCGCCTCATGGAGCAGTGGGGTCGGCAGCGCCTTGCTTCGGCTTGGTGCTGAAGGCCCGGAACTTCCCCAGCAGAGCCTCCGCGTGACCCTTCACGGCCTCGGCGGCGGCAGCGCCACGCTCGCCGCTTACTGCCTCCAGCAGGCTCTCGAGGTCGACGCTGGGATCGCGAAGGTAGATGTGGGTGAGGACCCGCGTCAGCGCTGCAGAAGACAGGACACGCGCCTCGGCCTTCGCCGTGGGGTCAATGCCAAGGGCGACATCTTCAAGAGCGCGAACCAGGAAGGGAAGCAGCTTGGCGGAGCCGTCCTCAGCGCCAGCCAGCGGGCTCTCCAGGCCGCTGTCATAAAGCATCCACAGCGAGGAGCGAGCCTTCGCCTCCATCTCCGCGAAGGCCACGCGGTCCTCGGCAAGAACCTGGGCCTTGTCGTCCATCTTGACCTTCCACGCCCCCAACTCCTGCTCCAGCGCGCCTAGGCGGTCGCGGCGCTTCCTGAGCTTGGCCTCCCGGCACTGGACGGCCGCCTCGCGAGCCTTCACGCCTTCTTCCTGCTCTTGGCGAAGGCGGACCTCTTTCGCGAGCTGGTCCCGCAGGCCTTGCAGCTCGTCCTCCAGCGCCTTGCAGCGACCACGGACGTCGACCACCTCCCCCAGGGCTGCGTTACGTGCAGCCTTCGCCTCAAGGACGGCCTGCCTCTCCTCATCGTAAGCCATCGAGGCCTGGACCAGCGCCGTCCGAATCGAAGCATCGGAGTGAATCCATCCTGAAGCCAGCTCCAAGTGCCCGGCCACCAAGCAAGGGTCGGCGCCAAGTAGATCCTGCCGCAGCCGATCCAGCTCAGCGGCAGCACGATCTAGAATGGCAGGAGGAGTCGGAGAGACAGCAGTCGATGGACTAGGAGGAGAAGGCGGCAGCGCGAGCACAGCATCCTGAGGCGAAGCTTGCTGCGCCCCAACGGCTGAAGTTGCGGCAGCAGGCAAAGGCACCTCGGGAGTCACTTGGGCCATGGGAGCTGAGCCCACCCCAGCTGGCTCAGCCAGGCCTCGCGAGGACGACCGGGCAGGAGAAGCCCGTGCGTCGCGGTCACCTTCCTTCACGGGCAGAGGTGCTGCCACGGATGGAACCTCAGGAGGTCCCTTCGGCTTCTTTGCGGCGGGCGCCAGCCTATCCAAGAGATGCAGACAACAAGCCTCAGAAGCAGAACAAGAAATAAAGACAAGAATCAAGCACTTACGGGTCGTCGCAAGTGAGCTCAAGCGGCCTCCGGCCAAATTTGAAGCCCGAAAGCCGGCTGGAACGTTCAACCTCGGGAAGCTTGGAAGAGGAAGGCGCATCTGCGGTCCGCCTTGGGGCCGGGGCAGACCCGCGGGAGATCAGCCCGGTCCTGTCCTTCTTCGGGATCGAGGGCAAGCTTCTGCCGTCCTGCTCGTCATCATCCATGTCGTCATCGCTCGGAGAGAGGCCTGCGCCGGGGGAGGGGAGCCCTCGACTCTATGTCAGTCACCTCGGAGGCAGGCCCTTTTTCCCGCTCGCCTCCTTCCTCCTCTTCGCTGGAGTCATAGGAGGACACGTCCACCGATTCCCCGAGAGTTTCTATGGGCACGGGCCCGTCCCCGTTGAAGACGAGCATGGACTCCACTACCAGCTCCCAGTCGTCGCGGAGGAACAAGGGCATAGGGGCGCCCTCCAACCTCGCCACATCGGCCCCGACCAGAGATTGGAGGACCGCAGCCAGATCTTTGTCGGCCAAGGCCGCGGGGCTCGGATGGGGCCTCCACATTGGAAGTGAGTACTGCCGAAGCGGAGCCAGCTGGTGCTCCCGGAATTCCCTCAGCAGCAACACGCCGGTCAGCTTCGCCGCCGCCATGTTGGCGGGCCTCAGATCCGCGTCCATCTTCTCCAACACCAGCTTCACGTGGGGGTCCGCGAGCTCCGCTCGACCCCAATCGCTGGAGCTCGTGGGTTGCTCCATGGGCAAGATCCGCCGAGGGTGGATGCGCCCAGCATCTGCCAAGACCCACTTGCTCCTGAAGCCCTCAATCCTTTTCCCGGGGTTCGAAATGGCAATGGCGCCGCCGTACGCGATGAAGCTCGCGCATGCGGAAGCAGGACCGCGAGAGGTCCGGAGGTAGAAATAGTGGCGCAGCAAGGCCACCGAGGGCTGCACCCCTACGTGAGCCTCGCAGTAATAGGCGAAGATTGCCAGGAGAAGGACGGAGTTGGGGTGGAGATGCAGAGCCTATAGCTTATAATGGCGGAGGACAGAGAAGAAGAACTCAGAGAAGGGAGGCACCAGGCCAGCAGCAATGGCGCTTACAAAGAATGGATAGAAGGTGCTCCCTTGGCCCTCAGGGGTGGCGGAGCCGGCCTTGAACACCTTCGCCCCGTCGATGCCCTGCGCCGCTGCCATCCGGCGCAACCGGGCGAGGCTCGCCTCCGACACATTCGGCGAGTCCAGGGCAGATGAGTACCAAGCTCTGGCCAGGGACTAACGAGGCGCCATAGCTTCCTAGGTCACGCGGTCGGAGTAGATCTAAAAATTTTGGAGGAAGGAAGGAGAGGCTCAAGAAAGGGGATCTAAGCAGCAACCAGAGAAAGCAAAAAGCAAAGCCTGGGTAGATGCCGCTCCTTTATCAACTCACGCGGTTGCTGAGGCGCCCACGTCCAATCAACCGCCACGCGGCGCCCAAGGCCGCAGGCTGTTAGGGCCCACGGCGCTTCGCCCTTGTCCTTTCGCCTCCCTGCAAGGCCTAGTCCGAGCGCGCCTTGGGCCCGGGGGCTACTGTCGGCGTTCCGGGAACGGGGGTTCCCAGACTTGCCTGCCTGCGGCCTGCGACATGGCTCAAAGGGGGCCCAGCACGGCCCGTCTTCATCGACACAGACCCAAGACCCTCGTGAGGGGCCAAGCCTCATGGGGCAGACGACACGGTGCTTCCTCAGGAACGGCCACATCAGGCTGGCTCGCGAGGAGGCGGAGAGATCAAGGCGGGGTACCTCACGAGGTGCCCGTGACGCAAGCCATGACGACCAAAGGCACTAGGCGGGCGCCAGCCCGCGCAGCGTCCTCCTTTCCTCTTTGGTGCAAAGGGAGCAAGCGCAGGTGAGAGCATCAAGCAAAGGCACCCGTTTCGGTGCAACGAGACCAAGACCAGTCTAACGGCTGGGAGGAAGTCATTGTGGATCCCAAGCCAGCGTCACCACCAGAGTCTTTGGTAGGCGAGGACTAACTTTAGTCAGGATAAGTGTACCAGATGTTCCCCTTCAAAATGGCCAATTGTTGGCTCCCTTCCTGCTCAATATTTGGGAAGAGGCCCAGGACCTTTACCTATAAATAGGACTAGCCACCCACAGGGTAAAAGGGGGGAAAACGAGGGAAAAAATTGGATCGAGTAACATCACAGAGAGAGAGAGAGAGAGAAGGGTGACTGAACTCCTCCTAGCAGTTCATCCCCACAGCTAAGAACAGACCCTCGTGAGGCTGTTCTTCCTTGTATTGCTCATCATCATCAGCCCAAGAGGCAATCCACCATACAACACACTGGAGTAGGGTGTTACACCACAACGGTGGCCTGAACCAGTATAAACCCTGTGTCTCTTGTGCTGTTCTTCCCATAGCTTAGATCTTAGCAAGGCGGAGGGGTGCAGGTAGGTAGAAGGCGAAATCTCCACGCGCACCCTACTGTTCAAACCTCAAGGGTCTGCCGGAACCCGAAATCCGATAGAATCGACCTAGACGAGTTCGTCGAGCCTTCCAGTCCTTCCCCTACGGAGTGAACAAACTTTTATAATCCGAATGAATTTGCCTTGGTATGCCGAGTGGTCTTGTAACCATTTAAACTCTTTTGGGCCTGATGCCCGGGTCCTTTGAATTGAGGTCTGGAACATCTTAGGTTTTATCTGAACTTGGTTGCTTTTGTATCTCTTGTCTCTTATTTGTCAATCTGTATTGCTACTGACTTCATGGTGTAGCTCAGTCGAGTGGATCACAGACAAGGGCATCTGATGCCGTCCATGATCTGCTCGTCATCTTTTGCATGTAAGGATGGAGCAAACGTTGTATTTGTGTCGTACCTCTGAGGATAAGGTTGTGGTCGACCTGCACCTCATCGTCCTTGCGGATAAGGATGGAGCGGACGTTGTATTTGTGTCATAGCTCCGAGGATAAGGTCGTGGTCGACCTGCACCTCATCGTCCTTGCAGATCAGGATGGAGCAAACGTTGTATTTTTGTCGAAGCTCTGAGGACTGGTCGTGGTCGACCTGCACCTCGTCGACCTTGCAGATAAGGATGGAGCATGTTTTAAAACTTAGGCGAGTACAGGACTGCAGCTAAGCCCCGAGTGAGAGGGTTGCTCACCACTCGGTAGGATTTTTAAACTTAGGCGAGTACGAGACTGCAGCTAAGCCCCCGAGTGGGAGGGTTGCTCACCACTCGGTAGGATTTTTAAACTTAGGCGAGTACTGGACTGCAGCTAAGCCCCCGAGTGGGAGGGTTGCTCCCCACTCGGTAGGATTTTTGAAACTTAGCGAGTACTGGACTGCAGCTAAAACCCCCGAGTGGGAGGGTTGCTCACCACTCGGTAGGAAATTTTAAACTTAGGCGAGTACTGGACTGCAGCTAAGCCCCCCGAGTGGGAGGGTTAGTCCCCACTTGGTAGGCTTTTTAAACTTAGGCGAGTACTGGACTGTCGCTAAGCCCCCGAGTGGGAGTGTTGCTACCCACTCGGTAGGATTTTTTAGACTTACGCGAGTACTGGACTACAACTAAGCCCCCGAGTGGGAGGGTTGCTCGCCACTCGGTAGAATTTAAACTTATGCGAGTACTGGACCGCAGCTAAGCCCCTGAGTGGGAGGGTTGCTCCTCATTCGGTAGGATTTTTTTTTTAACTTAGGCAAGTACTGGACGGCCGCTAAGCACCCGAGTGGGAGGGTTGTTCGCCACTCGGTAGGATTTTTTAAACTTGGGCAAGTACTGGACTTCAGCTAAGCCCCAGGTGGGAGGGTTGCTCCTCACTCGGTAGGAATTTTTTAAACTTAGGCGAGTACTGGACTGGAGCTAAGCCCCCAAGTGGGAGGGTTGCTCACCACTCGGTAGGATTTTTTTGAACTTAGACGAGTACTGGACTACAGCGAAGCCCCCGAGTGGGAGGGTTGCTCACCACTCGGTAGGATTTTTTAAACTTAGGCGAGTACTGTACTGTAGCTAAGCCCCCGAGTGGGAGGGTTGCTCACCACTCGGTAGGATTTTTTAAACTTAGGCGAGTGCTGGATTGTAGCTAAGCCCCCGAGTGGGAGGGTTGCTCACCACCCGGTAGGATTTTACTTTTTGGAACTTAGGCGAATCGGATTCGCGACTAAGCCACCCACTAGGGGATTTTGGACACATCTATAAATAATAGTAATCATTTAGGAGACTACAAAACCTTGTCTTTCATAATCAAACTGAAAGGTACTTCTTATTACATCTCGACAGTCTGAATGACAAAGTGTTAAAGTGGTGGAGAAGCTCTGCAATTCAGGCGCGTGGCTCAACTTTCTTGGGTTCCACATCGTGCAGGTGATATGCACCGTTGTGGAGAACTTTGGTGGTGATGAAGGGGCCTTCCTAGGCAAGAGCGAGCTTGTTGGACGTTGTTGGTCCACTTTGGAGAACCATGTCTCCTTCCTGAAATGCTTGACCCCTGACGTTTCTGGCGTGAAAACGCCACAGATCTTGTTGATAGATGGTCGAACGGATCAGCACCATCTCTCTTTCTTCTTCCAGAAGGTCAACAGCATCTTGATGGACATGTTCTGCTTCGGCTACTAAGAAGAGTTCCACTCGTTGGGCATTATGAAGCAAATCAGTCGGTAGCACGGCCTCTTCTCCATAAACCAGGAAGAAGGGAGTCTGGACAGTCGACCGATTTGGCGTTGTCCTCAGGCCCCACAGTAATGATGTTAACTCATCTACCTAGGAGCCAGCCGCATGCTTGAGGTCTCGCATTAACCTGGGCTTCAACCCTTGGAGGATCAAACCATTTGCTCTTTCTGCTTGTCCGTTCGACTGCAGGTGAGCGACTGAAGCATAATTGACCCAAGTGCCTTGGGAAGCACAGAAAACTCTGAACTCATCTAAATCAAAGTTTGAACCATTGTGTGTGATAATGATGTGAGGGACTCCAAACCTGAATGTTAACCCCCTTACGAAGCTGATGGCAGTGCTCGAATCGAGGCTTTTGATGGGCTTGGCTTCAATCCATTTAGTGAACTTGTCGACTGCAACAAGTAGGTGAGTGAAACCACTTCTGCCAGTCCTCAAGGGTCCAACCATATCCAACCCCCAAATGGCAAATGGCCAGACGAGTGGAATGGTCTTCAAGGCTGAAGCGGTCTTGTGAGACATGTTGGAGTAGAACTAGCAACCCTCACACTTATGGACTATTTCCTTTGCCATTTCATTAGCTCACGGCCAGCAAAAACCTGCTCGGTATGCTTTGTCCACTATTGTCCGTGAGGACGCATGGTGACCACAGGTCCCCGAGTGGATATCACTGAGAATCATTCGACCTTCTTCTGGGTTAATGCATCGCTGAGCAACTCCAGTCACACTTTCTCTGTATAGTAGACCGCTTATCACGGTGAAGGCTTTGGATCACCGGACGATCTATCGCGCTTCATCTTCGTCTTCTGGCAACTCTTTCCTGAGAATATATGTGATGTACGATACAGTCCGATCAGGAATGACGGCCAAGACATCCATGACTAGGTCGACCACAGCTGGGATTTTAACTTCAGTCGGATCAGTTGTACTCTTGGGTTGCGGGTGCTCTTCCGTGAAGGGCTCTTCCTGGAGTGATGGTGTGTGTAGATGCTCCAAGAACACATTGCTGGGAATGGGCTCTCACTTGGAACCTATCTTAGCCAGGTCATCTGCTGCCTGGTTCTTCAGTCAGGGAGTATGGTGGAGCTCTAGACCTTCAAACTTCTTTTCTAACTTTCTTACTGCATTGCAATAGCCAGTCATGGATGGGCTTCTGACATCCCACTCTTTCATCACTTGATTGACCACCAAATCTAAGTCATCGTACACCATTAGGCAACGGACACCCAGTGAAATGGCCATTCACAATCCGTATAGCAGTGCTTCATGTTCATCTTCATTGTTCGAGGAATCAAAGTGAATCTGAAGGACATAACTGAGTTTATCACCTCGCGGGGATACCAAAACTACTCCAGCACCAGAACCATTCAACATCTTGGATCCATAAAAAAACATAGTCCAATGTTCCGAGTGGACTTGAGTCGGTTGCTGTTGTTCAATCTACTCGACAAGAAAATCTGCTATTGCTTGGGACTTGATTGCTTTCTTTGCCTCAAACTTGGTATCCAATTGAAGGAGTTCAATCGCCCATTTTGCCACTTGACCAGTCGCGTCTCTGTTGTTTAGAATTTCCGATAATGGAGCATCGCTGACGAGTGTGATGGAGTGATCTGAGAAATAATGTGCCACCTTCTTCGAAGTTAAGTAAATTCCATACACAAGCTTCTAATAATGCGGATATCTCTGCTTCGACGGAGTTAAGACTTCAGAAATATAGTACACTGGGCGCTGATCTTTGTAGGCTTTGCCTTCTTCTTCCCACTCAACTGTGAGTACTGTACTGACAACTTGTCTAGTGGCTACAATATAAAGTAGTAAAGGCTCTTTGCCAATTGGAGCAGCAAGCACCGGCTGGGTGGAAAGCAGGGTTTTGAGCTCTGCAAACGCTGCATCAGCTTCAAGAGTCCACTCAAACTTCTCAGATTTCTTCATCAGTCAGTAAAGAGGCAATGCCTTTTCACCGAGACGAGACATGAATCAACTCAAGGCAGCCAAACAACCAGTAAGCTTCTGAACGTCGTGTATGCCCACATGGCTTTTCATTCGGGGTATTGCACAAACCTTCTCTGGGTTAGCATCGATTCCATGTTCGGAAACAAGGAAACCGAGCAACTTTTTGCCTGGAACTCCAAATGTACACTTTGACGGGTTAAGCTTGATGTCATACCTTCTTAGGTTGGCAAATGTTCCAGCGAGGTCAGTTAGCAGGTCGGAACCTTTTCGCGACTTAACCACGATGTCATCCATGTAAGACTCCACATTCCGACTGATTTGAGTGAGCAGGCACTTCTGAATCATATGCATGAATGTGGCGCCAGCATTCTTGAGACTAAAGGGCATGGTAACATAGAAAAAGCACCCGAACAGGGTGATGAAAACTGTTTTTATTTCATTGGGTCCATACAGTCAGATCTAATGGTACCCAGAATATGCGTCCAGAAAGGACAGTCGCTCACATCCCGCGGTCGATTCAACTATTTGAGCAATGCGAGGAAGAGGGAAGTGATCTTTCGGGCAGGCCTGATTGATATGCTTGAAATCGATACACATACAGAGTGAATCATCCTCACTCGGAGTGGTAAATGTCTCTGATGAACACAGCTGCCAGAAGCCGAGCCACTTCCTCGCCAATTGCCTTTCTTTTCTCCACGGCGGACCGTCGGAGATGTTCTTTGACAGGTCTTGCTTTTGGGTCGACTCACGAACGGTGCTCAGCTAGTTCTCTAGGTACACCTGGCATGTCAGAAGGTTTCAATGCAAAGATGTCCCAGTTCTCACGGAGGAACTGGATGAGCACTTCTTCCTATTTGCTGTCGAGTGTTGTCGATATGTGAGTCGGAGCAGCATTGGGGTCAGTCGGGTGAATATGAACTGTCTTTGTTTCACCAGGCGACTTAAATGCAGACTCTGAAGCATGCTTCTTAGCTCTCAACAAATCACTCGGATCTGCTGTCTTCTTGTATTCCTCCATTTCTATAGCTGCCATCTGTTCATCACTACTAGGAAAAGGCCTACTAATGGCGCACCTAATTTGGCCATTAATGGCGCATTAGTGGTGCGCCATTAGTGCCACGCCATTAGTATATTTTACTAATGGCACACCACAGGTGCGCCATTAGTATCTGGTATACTAATGGCGCACCTCAGATGCGCCATTAGTATATACAATAGTGCGCCATTAGTATGCCTCCCAGGGGGTCATGTATACCCAGGTGCTTTGGCATACTAATGGCGCACAACAACAAGATGCGCCATTAGTAACTTCGGCATACTAATGGCGCACTGTTTAATGATGCGCCATTAGTATCCTTTGGCATACTAATGGCGCTCTGTGATGTGATGCGCCATTAGTATGAATATTAGGTTTTTTTATTTTTTTAATTTTCTGTTTTTTGCACAGGTTACAAAATGTATAATTGGACAAAATATAGACAGCACACATCAACAACAGATTCATCGAATACAATAGAAGATTAGTCTCTGAATACAATTCATCATATTAGTCTCCGAATACAATTCATCATATTAGTCTTCGAATTGAAAAGACCGAACAAAGATAGAACATTATATTACAAGTCTCGAGACCGCGAGTAGCGAGTTTGTCTTCACATTACAAGTCGATATCGATCATCTAAACTACCATTACATAGAAGAGAGCTGCGGTCATCACGATGAGCATCATCACGATGAAACTCGTCTTCATCCGGTTCCTCCAGCGCTCCCTCCCCTCTCCCGCTAGATAGCGGGCGTATCTAGGTTTGACCTCGGCCCTAGTGGTGTACCCTTTGTAATTGTTACCGCTGAATCGGTGAACCTGTCTCCAACACTCCTCCCAGTCGTCGTAGACTCCGGGAACCTTACCCTTGTACACGACATACAACGGCATCGCTATGAAGTAGCCAAACGAAACGTTAGTACCAATTCACAGGCAATACATAAGCAATATATAAGAATGCAACAGAACGATAGGAAGAGAAAAGCAAGACATTAATAGCATCAATTACATCTAAGTTGAATGAATCTCGAAACCAAAGAGACATACTACAAGTTCATTAAAGTTTAATTACAACATGAGCCAATCGATGTTTCAGAACTAGACACAGCATCACTGCTTTCGACTCGACTCAAGGGACCGGAGCGTGGATGAAGCCGCCGTCTATTCTGGGAGTCATGAAATAACAGTCGTTGTCAGCCTGCATTTTTAGCATTGTGTCGATGTCACTGTTGGACAGTTGATTTTTGAGGTAGAACTGCCTCGAGGTATGAAGGACATCTTGATGGATGATTTCCGCAAACTCCGACTGGATCTGAAAGAATTCTTGTCTGATGTCCGCGTCCTGGATTGCCGACACGCTCGCGGCCCAATCTTTGAGTTTACTCGGTAGCAGAAGTTGATGATGGTCCCGTACGATCGCCCGCATGTGATGGATGGCATAGTAGGCACCCATCTGACCGCCAGGCGGCTGCTTGACGCAGCAGAACGTCGTATTGTGGGAGAACACGTGCTTGCCGTACTTACGAATAGGCCTGGTGAAGGTGCCTCCAGATTTGACGTAGCCGGGGAGAACATCATCAAGAACCTTCTTGACATTTGTGTAGTCTACGTTCGACTGACGGTCCGAGTCGAAATACGTTGCCATGGAATATTTGGGGCTGAGGAGGATGAGCGTGCAATGTGTGTCACTGCAGAAAACACGGAATGTTAAAAGAAAAACGATCGAAATCTAAGAATTCATATGTTACGGGGCGGTTGAGGGGAGGACTTACTCGGGAAAGTAAGGCACGAGGAAGTTATCCTTATCTTGGTTTACCAGAATGACGCCTTCGAGGTAAGAAGTCGCGACTTGCCGGTCCCTAGCGCTGCCCAAGATCTTGGCACGCATGTAGAAGGGGTCGACTATCACGATGTCCGGGGTCTTGTCGTGAATTATCGGCATCTCCATACTCAGCGAAAATAGCCGAACGAAGGTGTTGTGCAGCGGATGAAGGTTCAACATAGCGTGGATGTATCAAACCGCAGGACGATCGTACCCCCGATGGAGTTATCCACAAAGCCCTTGCCCTCTAGCACCTTGGCTGCGAAAACCGGGTATGCCACATCCTTCTCTCCGAGACGCCGCTTCTCCAAAGAAAGAACACTGACATGCAGACACCGCATATCACCGGTTGCAGCATCGAGCATATTTCTCAGTAGCATCGGCCTACCCGCCACATGCACCCTCCTCGAGATATCCTCAGGTGAAGGTGGCCCGTCCTGAGCACGGATCGTACTCGGTGCCAGCTGGCCCGCACCCTTGTTAGTCTTTCATTTGCGTGCCTTCTTCTTCTCCTGTAATGGGACCGAGTTCTGCTCACAGACCGCCTTCTTGAGTGTGTTGGGGCTGATAATATTTCGCACCTCGCCTATCTGAGGCTCGGTGAAGTCGGCAGCTAGAGGCGTCTCCTGAGAGCTGAACGGCAGACAACGCCTGTTGCAACTTGGCTTCTCCGCAGTACCAGCTAGATCGCGCACGTCTTTTGTTGGGTTGGGTTCTTGAGATGGAGGCCCCATGAAGTCGCCACCGTACCCATGATCGGCAAAGTACTGATCAACGTTGGCAAATGTATCGTCGTCATCGTCGTTCTGATCCTGTGCCATATGCATGTTTGGATCCAGTGGCATAGGGATGTCCGGCACCGTTGCGGCGGTCTTGCCATGGGGCCGACTTGGCGCCGGCACGACTGGCGGTGTTGTCTTGGGGGTGGTGTCCCCCACCCCCAAACGAATCTGGCACTTCGGCCAAAGCAAGGGCCAGCTCAGGCAGGCGCTGAGGGTCATCACGTCATCATCGTCGGCCCCGACGGGTCGAATCGGAGGTAACAACTCGTCGCAGCCTGGCAGCACCCGAACTAGTTGAACCCTAAACAAGTTGGGTGGCATCTGGGTACCGTGGAACAAGGGGTTGCCCAGTTGAACGATTTTGCCCTTGGCGACATCGACCAACTCGTTGTTCACGAAGTGCAGGAGAGTGCACGGAACGTTGGCGGCGCCCTGCGAAAACATGTAGGGCGTCAGGGATGCCCAGTCAAAGGCAAGGAGATGAAGTCCTTGGCCGAGAGAGGCTTAATTAGTTACCGTGATGATGGCGTCGAGCTCGGCTAATGTCGAGGCACCGCCAACAGCGGGCGTGCAGTTGACGGAGGGGCCGCTTGCTGCAGAGATGCCGACCGGCGTACACCCGGGTGCATTAAGCTCCCGTGCCGGCATCGGAGACACCAATGGCCCCGCCATCGCGTTCTGCGAGTTGCTGACCGTGAAGCTTGGAATCGGGGGCGGCCCCTGTTGGCCGCCTGCAATCCACGCACTAATCCCCTGGATCAAGGTAGGCACAATGGCGGTGATCGTCCTTCCGATTTGTTGTTCCACTTGCTCTTGGACCATTTCCGGAATCCGCACCACCTATGCCCTGAGTTCTTGAACCTCGCGCGCCTGGCTTTCCGAGCTGGTCTTTTTCTCCTTTCGCCCACCAGTGTTATAGTATGACGACCATTTTGTCGACAAGCCTTTGCCGGCCACATGACCAGCTGACGTCGGCTTACTGAGCTTATCCTTGTTCTTCATTACATTCAACGCCCTATTTAGAGTGGTGTCCCAAGGGTTGCTCTTAGTCGAACCCACGCTACTGCTTTCAGTTGCCTGCGAAAGGAATGTGAACCATTTAGAAATTTGGCTTCATTAAATAGAATGCAACCATATGGAGCTAATTACATGGGGGTGTATTCCTTACCAGAACAAGCTCAAGCGCCCTGGTCTTCGGATCCGTGGTAAGCTCCTTTGTTTTCGGGTCCTTCTTGTACGGGTCCCTGACAAAGTTCCTGGTCTGCTTGTCATCGTATTTATCGAAGAGGGGCGGTAGGCCTTGCTCGGCACGGTCCGCCTCCTCCTTGTCCCATATAGGCTCCGCCACTCTGTAACCGCCGGGACCGAGTGTGTGTTCCCCTAAGTTCAGCTCCCCCATTTCTTTCCCCCACTTACTTGATTCGGAGTTTGCGGTGCTCGAGCAATTGATCTTGAAGTCGTTGTAGTCATCTTCGGTGATCGAAGGATTTTTCTCCTTGATCTTCTCATAACTCTCACCTTTCTCGATCATTCTCTTCACATTGCTTTTCCAAGTAGACAGGGCCTTGCTCATCTTCGTGAGGGCAGCTTTGTTCACTTTATTCCCTTTGAGGCTTGTGTTTTCAAATTCAGCAGGGAACTTGTATCATTCGTGCAGCTTCGTGAAGAGGAGGTTGCGCAAATTCCCTCGGTCAGGATGCCTCATGTTCTCGGTGTTGATCGAGACGGTGCTCCATCAGTGGTGGCATCAGTGGGGTCATCCTCGGTGGTACCATCAGTGGTCTCAAGATCGGTGGGGAAGGCGGCGTCCTCATACAAGTGAGGTTGTTCCTTCATCTCCTTGGACAGCTCCCAGAATGCCTTGACGCCCGAACCCCCGGCCTCATCGTTGTTGGCCATGTTTCTCTCTAAATAGGAACAAAGTTTGGTCAAAAAGTTGGTTATTGTCAAGGAACATGATCATGGTGTCATCATTTAGGGTTTGTCGACACCGAGGCATCCTAAAAGCTAAGCTTTTATCATTGAGGGTTTTTCGACGCCGAGGCACCCTAAAAGCCTAAGCTTTCATCATTTCGGTTTTTATCGACACCGAGGCACCCTAAAAGCCATGCATTAGTCACAAGTATGCCGGGGCACTTGATCCTACTTAATTAACTACTAAGATACCCCGGCCCATGCATTAGTCACAAATACCCCATATGTCCTATTTTTAGCAAAGTCATGCTAAAATTCACGGAAAATTTCAGCATGACTTTTGCTGAAAATAGGACATATGGAGTACCCGAATTTGCCGGAACGGAAGTTAATCGACATTCCGGCAAACTCAAGGGCCTCTCGGGGTACCTGCAAAATCATTATCCAACGAAGGAATTGTGCCGCACACTACTGCCTCACACTGATGCCAAAATCATTATCGACATGCTGAACTTGTATTTCACTCTGCATAGCTGAACAGTCTAACAACCAGAAATATATAACAAGAACTGCACTGCAACTAGAAAATTTAATCATGGAGATTACACTGAAAATATGGGCTAAATTACACTGTAATTCTAGGGTATATTACACTGACAAATACACTCAAAATATGGGATAAATTGCACTATAATTCTGGGGTATATTACACTGAGAATTCATCAAAAGTTGCTGAGCTTACACTAAAATACATCTGCACTGCAGAGCTTGTACACACAAATTCAGTGAGATGATCTAACACTGACAAAATAAAGGAAACACCTACTGAACCAATACAGGGCTAAAAACACATGGGGATTACACTTAAAACATCCAGTGAAAGGCACTAGAAAACCATATAGACACAGGAATAAAGCAGAGCTGACTCATTAAATCTGATACACTGAGAAAACCCTAAACTAGGGAAACTAATCACCTGCATCTAACCTACCAGGAGGTAACTGAACAAATTCAAGAACTACAACAGCAACACGAACCAATACAGAGATATGAAAGCACAAGTAGGGGAGGAGGACAAACAAACAATGCAAACAACCAATCAACTAGTGAAGCCAATCAAGAACCTAGAGATATAGCTAGCAAACTGAGAAGCACATGCAGAGCAAAAGCGAAAAGGTTACATGTTCACTGCGAAATAATAGATGCGTGAGTTCCAGTGCCCATATATGAAAAATCTTGAGCAGCAAAGGGCATCATCATCAAAGTGAAACTCTTAAGCCCTACATAATTATGCAGCCTTGATCACACATGACATTACTGGATTTAGATCTATTGTAGTGAATATAAGTATTTGGATGCTCAGATTTAAAGTAAAGTGCACGAGCAGGCAATGCAAACACACAATCAGTTGGTGAAAACCATCGACAACCTTGGGACAAATACGGTGCATCAAACCTAGATAATCAGTGGACCAATTCTAAGTATGTATCAAGAACTATAGCTAGGAAGTTAGCAACAGTTGAACTTGGGGATATACTAATCATGAACAATCTCTCCTGGTCGGTCCAACTCAGAAATCATACCATTGTCTAAAACTGCTTAATAGATTCAGATCATCTAATTGTGAATCATGTGATTTGGGGTTTCAATTTCAGATCATCTTTTACTTATCAACAAGATTGCAACAGTTGCAGACACCTCACACTAACAGTTTCAGACTTGAATAGATTCAGATAACTAAGAAGAACATATCCGGAGGACGGAGGGAGGATGGGGGTGCATTACCCTAATGTGCTAAACGACGTAAGCGTGTGCGCGCGAGGGGGAGAGGGGGAGAGGAGGAGGGGGAGCTCACGGTGGCCGTAGGGATAGGGAAGTGGGGCGCGGGGAGGATGTCGGGAACGACAACGACACAGAGGACGAGGCGACGAGGTCCGGGTGGTGGTGTGTACGGGGCGGCGTCCGTGCCGCCGGCCACGAGGGCGGCGGGGCGATGGTGTCCAACGAGGTGGGGCGACGGGGAGAGCAGCACGACGTCGGGGCCTCAGGCGGCGGTGGTTGAAGACGTCCCGGCGGGGTCGAGGCGGCATCGGGGCGGCGTCGAGGCAGCGTCGAGGCGGCGGGGCAGCGGCGTCGGGAGAGGAGAGGGGAAGGGGATCAAGGGCGAGGGCGAGGGAGAGAGAGGGGATAGGTTTGGGCTGGGGTGGAAATATGGATGGGGGCGGCACAATACTAATGGCGCACCACCCCTCGGTGCGCCATAAGTACATCCATACTAAGGGCGCACCTCACCCTGGTGCGCCATTAGTACATCCATACTAATGGCGCACCTCACCCTGGTGCGCCATAAGTACATCCATACTAATGGCGCACCTCACTCCGGTGCGCCATTAGTATTTGTGTTTAAATATGTTCAAACTTGTTTTATAAGACAGTAATAATTTTTTTATAAGATGGCTACTGCAACAGTAATATTTTTTTATAAGACAGTAATAATTTTTTTAAAATATCATCAAACAGTAATGCCGGTGGAGCGGGGGAGGGTGCGCGGGGTGCGGGGGGTCGGCGGCGGCGGTTGAGTAGGGGAGGGGTGCAGGGGGTTGGCGGCGGCGGTTGAGTAGGGGAATCGAGGGTGCGGGGGGTCGGCGGTGGCGGCCGGTGGACCGGGGGGTGCTCGACGGCGAGGGGGACCGGATCTGGCGAGGTGGGATAGCGATCGAGATGGAGGGGGATCGAGATCGAGTGTTCATGAAATTTAAAATATTCATGATAGTTCAAAAAGTGCCCATGAAATACAATCGAGAAATGAAGGCTACGATTTAAATACAATCAATCTTAGCTAGCTATCTGTTCACAATCTTCTTGCCCTTCTTTTTCGCAAATGGAGTTCTTCTGTGGAATGGACGTCCTTTAGGTAGGGTGGTCCTGCTTCTTCTTGTGGTGTATGCTGCTACTTCATCATCGTCATCATGTTCGATCCTCGGGTCGCCGTACTTGTCGAAGTCTTGCTCATTGGCTACTCCATCCATTCCGATGATCTTCCTTTTGCCTCTCCTCACGACAACACGACTGGGCTTTGACGGGTCGGTAATGAAGAAGCATTGGTCCACTTGGGAAGCCAGTACCCATGGCTCATTTTTCGCGGTGACGTTTGCGCCCGCGGTCTTGGATTTGGCTTCGGGTATAACCATGGTGGTGAAATACCAGTCTTCTTTTAGGACGCTCTTGGCCCATCTGACACGGAACATCGGGACCTTCTCTCCAGCGTAGCTCAGCTCCCAGATCTCCTCGATCCTTCCGTAGTATTTGTCCTTGTCGTTACCGGTGTAGGATTCCATCGTTACCCCGGAGTTCTGATAACCATCGCTCTTCATGTCCTTGGCCTCGGTGTAGAATGTGTAGCCGTTGATATCGTACGCCTCATAGGCCATCAGGTTGTGCTCGGCGCCCTGTGACAAGACGAATATGAGTTGTTCTTCCGCGGAAGAATCCTCATGTAAAGGGTACGACAGAAGCTTCTGCTTGAACCAACGCGTGAAACATGAGTTGTGCTCTTTGAGTATATCTCCGTCCGTTCTCTGTTGGCCTCGGTCATTGTACGTCTTCTTAATAAAGGTTTTGTGCTCTACCACCCAAGGATCGACCACGTCTATGTGTTGTAGTGCGACTAGGTTTGCTCTTTCAAAGTCGGCGAGTTGACCCTCGAAGTCGACATGCATTTCGCGGCAACCCTCACGGTGACCCCATTCAGCGAGCCTGCCGAGGTGCCTGTTGACGGGCAGACCAACGGGGTTCTTGATGCCTAGATAATTCGTGCAGTAGGAGATGCACTCTTCGGTCAGAAAGCCCCTGGCTATGCTTCCCTCTGGACGTGACATGTTGCGAACGTATCCTTTGATGACACCATTCATCCTTTCGAACGGCATCATGCTGTGCAGGAACGTCAGCCCGAGTTGGATGATATCGTCCACGATATGGACCAGCAGATGCACCATAACATCGAAGAATGCGGGCGGGAAGTACATCTCAAGCTCGCATAGTATCACCACGATCTCTTCCTGTAGCCTTTTGAGTTGCCTCACGCCAACAGACTTCCGAGAGATGACGTCGAAAAAGTTGCGTAGGCCAAATAGGGTTTCACGGACGTGCGCGTCCATGATCCCACGGATTGCAACTAGAAGTATCTGCGTCATCAGCACGTGACAGTCGTGAGACTTCATCCCGCTGAACATCAGCTTCGCTGGGTCTAGGTATCTGCTTATCTTCCCCGCGTAATCGTAAGGAAGTTTTACTGCTACGAGGCAGGTGAAAAACTGCTCGATCTCCTCCTGACTTAGAGTGAAGCACGCGGGAGGGTAGTCATTTCCGGTCTTCTTGGCCTTTTTGCCTTTGCGACGACTTCCGTGTCCTGCTTCGCCTCATCATCATCATCATCATCATCATCATCATATATAGCGTGAAGCTCCTGCCTGATGCCCATTGATTTCAAGTCTGCCCTTGCTTTCGGCCCATCTTTGGCCCTCTCTGGCATGTTGAGCAGGGTACCAAGCAGACTCTCGCACACATTCTTCGTGATATGCATGATATCAAGGCTGTGAGGCACACGGTGGATCTTCCAGTACAGCAAGTCCCAGAAAACAGACCTCGTTTTCCGTACCTTCAGCAGCGGCTCTAGCGCCTTTCGCTTCTTTCCCGGCTCTGGCGCCTTTTGCTTCTTTCCCAGCAGTGGGCAGTCTTTCCAATTTTTCAACAGCTCGTATATTTCCTCGCCGCTCCTCGTACGCGGGCGTCCTCGGGGTTCGGTTTCACCATCGAACAGATCCTTGCGTTTTCTCCACGGGTCATCGTCGCGAAGCCACCTTCGATGTACCATGAACACGGTTTTCGAAGACCCGGGATCTCTATCTAGCTGGCGATACGTTGTGTCATCCATGCACCTGACGCATCCAGAAAATCCGTGGACCACCTGCTCCGCGACATATCCGTAACCGAGATAGTCGTGCACCGTCATGAGCAGCGCGGCTCTCATAGGGAAATATTCTTTCTCTGCGGCGTCCCACGTATTGGCTGGCGTTTTCCACAGCGTGTCAAGCTCCTCTTTCAGCAGCCCCAGATACAGATTGATGTCATTCCCTGGTTGTTTCGGTCCTACAATTAGCATACTCATGTGAATGTACTTCCTCTTCATGCACAACCAGGGGGGAAGGTTGTACATCCACACAAACACAGGCCAGGTGCTATGTGTGCTTCTCTGGCTGCCAAACGGATTGACTCCATCGGTGCTCGCGCCCAGCACGATGTTCCTTAGATCGTTCCCAAATTCTGGGTCTTCGAAGTTCAACGCTTGCCACTGGCTCGCATCCTTAGGGTGACTCAGCATCTTGTCTTTTTTATCTATCTCCGGATCATTTGCGTCATCTTCTCGCTTCTTCTCCTCCCTATCCGCGTGCCAACGCAGGAGCTTTGCTACCTTAGGGTCCGCGAAATACCACTGCAGACGAGGAGTGATCGGAAAGTACCACACCACTTTTCGAGGAGCTTTCTTCCTGTTCTTGTATCGAGTGACGCCGCACACCGGACATATGGTAGACTCCGCGTGCTCGTCCTGATAAATGATGCAATTGTTCATGCACACATGGTATTTCACGTGCGGTAAATCCAGAGGACACATGATTTTCTTCACCTTCTCCAAACTGGTCGGGCACTTGTTCCCCTTGGGAAGACGTTCGTGCCAGAATGACATGTTCTCGTCGAAGCATGCGTTGGTCATTTTGTGTTTTACCTTCATCTCCAGAGCCATGAGCGTTACTCTCAGGCGGGTATCCTCGGGCCTGCATCTTTCATACAATGGAGTAACCGCATCTAACTCAAGTTGATCCATCTTGGCTTTCTCTCGGGCGACAGCTCTTGTGTTATCCGTCTGCTTGAGAAGCAGCTCTTGAATATGAGGGTCCGGCACCCAGCCCATCGATGGTCTAGCGTCGTCTGCTCCGTCGGCATCATCATCTTCATGATCATGCCCGTCGTCTGCTCCGGCATCTTCCTCATCATCATGTCCTGCATCTTCTACATGATGACTGTGTACAGCATCACCGTCGTGATCATCTCCTGGGGATTCTTCATCTTCTCGCCCGCCCGAGCCGCGGTGGTTGTCTTGCTACCCTTCCTCATTTCTTGCCCGGCCCCCATGGACGACTTCGTAGTCATCTTCATCACCTTGCCACCGATAGCCATCCATGAAACCACGCAAGAGCAGGTGGTCCCGCACCTGCCCGGATTCCGGGTCCGCAATAAGGCTCTTCAACTTGCATCTTTGACACAGACATCTTATCTCCGTCTCGTTCTTTTGAAGCATCTTGGCCTTCGCGGACCTCAAAAACCTATTCACGATGCCTTCGGTCATCGTGCGGACCATGGTCGCCTGTGGGGTAGAGCAAAACGATATTTTAGAACCAAGAAAAATTTTGGCATGACTTTCCCTAAAAATAGGACTAAAAAGAATGCTTAATGCCAAAATTCTCGCCGAAACGGAAATGAATCAACATTCCGGCAAAATATTGGCAACTATCGCATTTCAAATACCGGTACACCTCCAAACACAAACACATATGCAACACCACAAACATATGCAACACCACGAACATACATAGATCTAGCTAGGCCATAAAAAGTGCATGTGCACATTGTTGTAGGGAGAACAACATAAATATAGCTTCCCCCCTTACTTACCTATCAAAACAAGGTAATTTAACCACTTAAATTGAATGAATCTATGGTGGAAATGAGGTGAAAAAGAGGAGGCACCCGAGACAAGGAGGAGGTGGAGAGAATGAAGTGGGGAGAAAGTGAGTGTGGGTAGGAGAGGCTTTCCAAAATATCTTGTTGCTGCCCACTTACTAATGGCGCACCAACTCTAAATGCGCCATTAGTAATCCAGGTTACTAATGGCGCACCTTCTAGTGGTGCGCCATTAGTAGTTTTGCAAAAAGAACATACTAATGGCGCACTGTTCCACAGTGCGCCATTACTAGTTTAAACTAGTAATGGCGCACGGCCGAATAGTGCGCCATTAGTAGTTTTGCAAAAAAGGAATAAAAAATATAATAAAAAAACATTAGTGGCGCACTTTCCGACAGGTGCGCCATTACTAGTTACAACTAGTAATGGCGCACTGTGCCTGGATGCGCCATTAGTATGTTTGGACAGGCGCACTAGTTCAAAAAATTTTTTTGATACTAATGGCGCACCCTGGGCGAGGTGCTTCATTAGTAGTTTCAGCTCTAATGGCGTATCAGAAGGTGGTGCGCCATTAGTATATACTAATGGCGCACCGCTTGTCTGGTGCGCCATTAGTGTTAATCCCATCTATAGCCCTTTTTCTAGTAGTGCATCGGCAATCTTTGAGCCCTTCTGAAAGCACTCCTCTGCTCGCTACCGATTACCAGTGACTGTAATCACGCCCCTAGGGCCATGCATCCAGAGGTTGAGATACACATAACATGGTCGTGCCATGAAACGAGCATATGCAGTCCAGGCCAGAATAGCATGATAGGCACTGTGAATATCCACGACTTCAAATGTCAACTTTTCCTTTCGGTGATTCTTTGAATCACCAAAAGCCACGTCAAGGGTGATCTGGCCGAGCAAATCGGCTTTTTTCCCTGGTATTACTCCGTGAAACCGCATGTTACTCTCACTGAGCTTGGACATCGGAATTGCCCATCCCTAAGATGGTCTAACCATATAAGATGTTCAATCCACTACCACCATCCATCAAAACTTTGGTCAGTTGGGTGCCTCCAATGACCGGGTCGACCACCAACGATTGCCTCCCAGGGGTGGAAACGTACGGCGGGTGGTCCGACTGGTCGAATGTGATAGGAGTCTTTGACCATTTCAGACACGTCGATGTTGCCGAAGCAACCGTGTTCACTTCCCTATTGATGACTTTCAGTCGACTTTTGCTTTCAACATCAGCAAAAATCACCAAAGTGGAATTGATATTGGGAAAACCATTGTCATCCCCTTCCTTGTCCTCATCTTTATCAGATTCTTTTTCCTTCTCGCCGGATTGCTTTTCTCTGAATTGCTGTATAAGGACTCGGCACTGTCGAGTGGTATGCTTAGGATAGATGAGATTTCCCTCTTCATCCTTCTTGATGTGAATGTGACATGGTAAATCCAACAAGTCGTTCCCGGCAGCATCTTTCACCTTATTAGGGGTCTAGGGTCCTTTAGGGGTTTTCCTCGGGTTGTGACTGTAACCTCTCTAGGTGCCGCAGGCTCTGCTTTGCGCTTCTGCTTCCGATTGGAATTACCTCCTCCGGTGTCCTGGCCGACTGGTTTAGTCTTGCCACTGCGGAGTCGGTCATCTTCTTCGCCATTGGTGTACCGAGTGGCTATCTCCATCATTCGAGTCAAAGACGTGTCTATTGTTCGACTGAATTTCAGCTTGAGCTCCCGCTACCGAACGCCCTCCTTGAAGGCGCAAACTGCTTGATGATGAGACACATTCTCTACAGTGTGGTATAAAGTGGCCCCCTCTAGATATAATCCCTCAAAGTTTCATTCAGCTTTTGCACGTAGTGCTGCAATTCTGTCAATCCTGCTGGCCGTTCGCATGTGCCCTAAAAAGTTCTGACAAACACTCGGGCCAACTCTTCCCAGCTGAAAATACTGGCTGGAGCCAACTGATTCAACCAAGCTCTAGCTGACCCTTTAAGCATCAGGGGGAGATGCTTCATGGCAACTTCATCATTTCCTCCACCGATCTTCCCAGCCACCCGGAAACCTTCGAGCCAGGTGTCAGGCTTTGATTCACCAGTGAACTTACTGACCCCAGACGTGAACCTGAAGTTGGGAGGGATCTCTGCGGCCCTGATGGCCCTGCTAAAGCACTCGTGGCCAGAAATATGCACCCTGCTTCTAGTCGGGCGGTCTCTGTCTTGCCCTTCCCTATGTGCTTGATTCCTGTCCACTAGACCTTGCTCAAAAATGGACCTTGCATCGACCCCTGGCTCTTTTGGGTCGACCGGCCTCCTCCGCTCTTTGTTGTATGGGTGCCTATCATCATAATGCTGGGGCACATATGATTCGCCCCTCAGAGGGGGTGTAGGCACTCGACGGCGGCTGTCGGTGTCAAAACCAACGGATCTCAGGTAGGGGGTCCCGAACTGTGCATCTAAGGCGGATGGTAACAGGAGGCGGGGGACAAGATGTTTACCCAGGTTCGGGCCCTCTTGATGGAGGTAATACCTTACTTCCTCTTTGATTGTTCTTGACGATATGAGTATTACAAGAGTTGATCCACCACAAGATCGTAGAGGCTAACCCTAGAAGCTAGCCTATGGTATGATTGTCTGTTGTCCTACGGACTAAACCCTCCCATTCATATAGACACCGGAGGGGGCTAGGGTTACACAAGGTCGGCTACAAGGGAGGAGATTTACATATCCGTATTGCCGAGCTTGCCTTCCACGCCAAGGAGAGTCCCATCCGGACACGGGACGAAGTCTTCAATCTTGTACCTTCATAGTCCAACAGTCCGGCCAAAGGATATAGTGTCACTCCCTAGCTAGTCATGCATCAGAGTGTGTGCATCATGTTTAAAATTCCATTTAACTTTGAAATGGGGATTTGTGAAACCCTCATAATCATTTCTGAAAATGATCCAAATAAAAATTTCTCCAAAAAGGTCCAAGAAAATGCTCATGTTGCTCTCTGAAAATATTGGACAGAGATAAAAATCAAACCAATATTTTTAAGAGCTCATAAGTATTTATTTTGGGCATTTGGAATTAATGCATAAATATTTGCATTGGAAATATATTAGTTATATATATTAATATATGTCCAAAAATTATGCCACCTGTTGGGGAGCTCTGGAATAATATACCTAGCTCCTGCAAAAATTGGCATAAGGTTATAAAATGATTTAATATTTTATTTAAATCAAAACAAATGTCAGAAATTAGAAAACAGAAATAAATAAAGGAGGGAAACCTTACCTGGGCCTCTTACCTGGCGCCTCTGGCCCAGCCAGCTGGCCGGCCCAGCCCGTCTCCCTCCTCTGTCGTCTTCGTCCTTGACAGAGGGAGGGGAGTGTGCCCGGCGCGCGCGCGCGCCACCGCGCCACGCCACCAGCTCGCCTGCCTGCCTGCCCCTCCCCTCCTCGTCTGGATGGCCTGGAACGACGCCACGCCCTCCCCCTGCTCTCTCTCACTCTCCCTCGGTTCTTCCCCTCCTCTCCCTCGCTCTCCCTCTCCCGTGTCCGAACGCCACCATCGCCGCCGTTCGCCATAGCAGCCGCCACCGGCCACCCCTCGCCCCTCCGCTGAGCTCAGGAGCTCCGCCGCGACCCCCTCTTCCTCCCCACCAAGCCAAGCCCCTCGGGAAGCTCTGCATCGCCTCCACGCCATCGTCTTCGTCCTCGACCGCCGCCGATGGTCGCCGTCGATTCGCCGCCGTTCGTGCTTCCCCGAGCTCGCTGACCCTCCCTGCATGATCCCCGTGAGCCCCTGCTTCGTTTCCCCCTAACCCCATGTTCGATTTCGAGCTCTAGCCGCCCCTCTACCGGAGCCGAGACGCTCCGCCGCACGGGCTCGTCGCCGGCGAAGCCCCGGTGACCATTTGGTCACGGGCGTGCACCCGTTGTGCTTGCCGCGACCCGTAGAGCCCCTCCAGCGCCTCAGCTCCCTCGCCTGCGAGCAGCAGCACCGATCCCGACCGCACCCGAACTCCGGCCGCCGCTCACGAGCTCGCCGTCGTCGGTACCGGCCACCACATGCATGGCCACCACCACCGTTCGACGCGCGGGAGCAAGGGCTCTCCAACGAGCCCAAGCACGGCCTCGCCCGTGCCCTGTAGCGCGTTTCCGTATCGCGCCGCCGTCTCGGGCCTCGCCGGCGTCATGTTGCCGGTGGGTTTGACCTGTTCGACCTGGGGTTTGACCCCCCAGGGTCACTGACGCGTGGGCCCCGTCGGCCAGGTGGTTAGATTAGCGCTAATCACTGTTAGTTAACCCCCCTGACACTGACCAGTGGGCCCCAGCGCCACTAACTTCTAATTAGGATTAAATTAACCCCTGTTTAACCCCCCTGTCACTGACGTGTGGGCCCCACACGTCAGGTTTGACCCCAGCCAGCCGCAGTTGACCACTGACGTCATGCTGACGTCATGCTGGCGCAATATATATATTTCTGGATTTAATTTAAATCAGGAATTCCAGAATATTATTTAAACTTCAAAAATTCATAACTTTTATTCTGTAACTCCAAATCAGACAAACTATATATGAAAAATGATCAGAAAAATCCAATCTATCCATCTGTACTATTTTCATGCATGACTAAACAAGTTAACTTGATGTTTAATGCAGAACAAGGAAAAGCACTTTAAAAGGCCATGTTTGAGTTTGAAATTTGAATTTTTGATTCAAATTGGTTCAAACCCTTCTGGTCTTAGTTGCATTAGCCCAACACACTCATATTGCCATGTTTCATGCATGCATCATATTGTTGCACATTGTTTGGTGATGGTTGTGTATCGGTGTCCTTTGCGACAGGTTCTGCCTCCGAGGAGTACCGTGATTACCCTAACGAAGAACCGTATCAGTGCATCAAACCATCAGGCAAGCAACCAACCATTTGATCATATCGATACAATCCCATGTTCTCGCTCCTGCTCTCTTTTACTGCATTAAGACAACGCGTTTCAAACTGCTGTGTGCTACGGTAGTTGAACCCATTTCCTCTGCATGACCTGTCATTGCCACAGTAACTAGATGAAACCCACTAGCATGTGTAGGAGTTGTTTGAGCCATATGTATGTGTTGTTCCTACCTTGCTATGCCTGCTATGCTTAGAGTCGTGTCAGGTCTGGTTCATCTGGGTGATGGGCTAGAGTGAAATGATTATGTCGGTAATGAGAGTGGTGTGGTGAACACGATTTGGTAAAGGTATCGATGAGAGGCCATGTAGGAGTACATGGTGGGTTGTTTCATTGAAGCCGACCTTAAGCACTGAGATCTGTATGTGTGATTTAAGAATCAGCTACTACCATGCATTGGGCCCGAAACCAATGGACCCTCTCGGCTTCTTATTCACCCTAGTTCTCCGTCCAGGAGTTGCAAGTAGTTTCTGGTGTTTGTAGCCTACTGGAGGCCGTGGACAGCGCTGACCGTAGGGGTGGGCTGTGATGCGGTAGGTACGTGGCACGGTGTACCGAATACCCGTTAGGTATCTCGGGAACCCTGTTCACATCGTTCGGGGCCGTATGGGAAACCTCGGCCGGACTCCCTGCGGATGGAACCTGGATAGGCGATAAACCTGGACTGGAGGCTTAGGTGATTAGGTAGGTCGTGGCCGACACCCACGTTGGGCTTCCGCTTGAAGGTTGCCGAGTACATGTCGTGTAAACGGCGGTAAGTGGTGAGAGCGTGTATGAAGAAGTACACCCCTGCAGGGTTATCATAACCTATTCGAATAGCCGCGTCCGCGGTAAAGGACTACTTGGTTGCCTATACAGTTCATAGACAAGTAAATGGAAACTACTAAAAGCCTCAAGATAAGTGTGAGTGCCGAGGATGGCTCTTCCGTAGGAAGACGGAGGCGGATCCTCGGTAGTGTATTGAAGTGGTGGGTAGTGGACTCGTGTGCGCAAAACCATTTCAAGTTGAAGTATCGTAGGATAGTCTAGCCAAGAGTCAAAGCTGGCTTGCTGCAATAACTCCACCAACCCTTCTTGATAATATGCATGTATGTAGGATCTGATGTAAGTCTTGCTGAGTACCTTTGTACTCATGTTGCTATAATTTACATTTTTACAGAAGACGCTGCAACCCCTTCTGATGGGTTCTATGTATACGTTGATATCAACGAGTAGGCTAAAGGCTCAGGTGGTGATCCTGAGCTTGTGAAGGGCCAGGTAGTATAGCTAGGCTTTCCAAGCCTCTTTTATTTTACTAGTTGTCTGTACTCAGACAAGTTACTTCCGCTGCTGGTTTGTATGACTGTATGACTTGAATGTTGGGTCGTGAGACCCGTACCTTTGTGTATGTTATGTATGGCTCCCTGAGCCTTAAATAAAGTACTTGTGTCGTAGAGTCATGTTGTGATGCTTCGTTGTATTTGCACATATCGAGCATATTGTGTGTATGATTGAAATGCTTGGTATGTGTGGGATCTGACTACCTAGTTGTTTATCTTTAGTAGCCTCTCTTACCGGGAAATGTCTCCTAGTGTTACCGCTGAGCCATGGTAGCTTGCTACTGCTCTGGAACACTTAGGCTGGCCGGCATGTGTCCTTCTTCGTTCCTGTGTCTGTCCCTTCGGGGAAATGTCACGCTTTGAGTACCGGAGTCCTGTTAGCCCGCTACAGCCCGGTTTTACCGGAGTCCTGCTAGCCCAGTGCTACAGCCCGGACCCACTTGCTGATGACCGACACGTTCGAAGCTGGGTCATGGATGCCTGTCCCTGTAAGTCTGTGCCACTTTGGGTTTACGACTAGTCATGTCAGCCCGGGCTCCTTATCATATGGATGCTAGCGACACTATCATATACGTGAGCCAAAAGGCGCAAACGGTCCCGGGCAAAGGTAAGGCGACACCCGTGGGGATACCGTGCGTGAGGCCGCAAAGTGATATGAGGTGTTACCGGCTAGATCGATGTGACATCGAGTCGGGGTCCTGACAGCGTTGGCATCAGAGCCGGACTGCCTGTAGGTTCTCCAAGCCAAACTGGTCGATGTTGAGTCTAGAAATTCTTTAGTTATATGTAGGGGAATTGTTTGTGGGTTGGAACGTAAGGCTCTTTTTACTCCTTATCTTATGACATTCTGATCTGAGTCAGTCCATTCTTCCACCGGGGGTTAAGGAATTAGGATCTATTCTCTCTATCAGGATCACGTGTTACTAATCAGTAGTACCTTATAGGTATGATGGATACAAGCCTAGTTCAGTTCTTCTACCATATTATGTTGCTAGGATGGTCTCAGAACTTTGATATGATGATGTTGAGTGTGTATGAAATCCTTTGTCAAATGTCTCAAAATCCTTCTTGAGCATTTACAGCTGTTATGCTGCCGAAATTTTGCTAGAAATTCTAATGCCTTTGCATTATGATTGTGCTTTCAGATGGCCACTCGCGACCTCAATCCAGTGGTTCGCCTGACTCGATGCCTAGATGTACCCGGTCATACTGCCAAGTTGGTCAGGGTAATGACTGAGGCTGGATACCGCTGGTATCCTGAGTACACGGTCGAAGAGCAATTTTGGGACTTCAATCAAAGCCAGTATCTCTGCACTGTCAGGATATTTCCATCTTATCCTGGATCCACCGAGCCCCTTCACTGCTCCTATGGACTCGGGGTTACTATTGAGATGGCTGTGCAGGACGCCGCCTACTCTATGATGACCATCATGCGAGTCAGATCTGGACTATTTCGGGAATCTGATTTCCAGTATATGCCAGGATCACTTCCGGGAGCACAAGGGTATCTCCAGGCTATCTATGCTGACCCCACTCAGGAGGATTCACGGACTCGCACCACTGCTGAGATGCTCGAGGATAACGACCGTGAAAATCGGGCCTTAAGGTTAGAGCTCTTCAACACCCGTGCTGACCACTGGGCCACTTTGACTCGGTTCGCACCGGCGGTGCAAGCTGGATATTCAGATATGCGCGATCTCTATCCTGTGAGATCTGCTCTGCCAGACGTGATGGGATGGCATGATGTAGGAGGCATCACCCCACCTCGTGGTCCCCGCAGGCCACCGTCTGTTGGTCCAAGGCCTCATCCTAGCCCCTATGGTCCACAAGCTCCGCGAGATTGTCTGTTTCCGGATGATCATGTTGAGCTTCCAGGCTATGGAGGTGACTTCTACGAGGACTACTACAGATCGGTCTGAGTTAGTGGTAGTATCACTAGTTCGCACTAGCTGTGTCATCAATCGTCCCGCGTGACTCGTGGGATATGACCTAGTTTGTACTCTTTCCGGAGGAGTAGAAAAATAATGTATAGGAGCTTGGAATGCCTCCGATGAGATGTAACCCTCTTTTCACCGTAATAGTACTCTGTTTGGTCTTGTACTAAACCCTGTATGGTGTGTATGACGATGGAATAAAGAAGCAGTTTCTGTATTTACCATGTCATACGGATGGTCATCTTGCATTTCGAGTTATTCCTTACATTTTATATCCTATGTCGGAATTTTATCATCCTGACTAAATCATTGTCTTGTTTACCTAGGATGGTCAACACGCGCACTAACCCTGCTCCTCAAGAGCAGGCCGAAGGCAGTGAAGCCAGGGATGCAAATCTGCCTCATCCTCCTTCCCTAGCCGAGGTTATGATGGAAGCTGAGAGAAACAAGCGGGAGACCAACCGTTTGTTGGAGCGTATTGAACAGAACACAGCACACCATCAGAGGACTAACGTGGTGTCACTCAGTGATTTTATCAAATTACATCCACCCACGTTCCACCACTCTGTCGAGCCTCTCGACGCTGATGACTGGCTTCGTAGTATCTCTCACAAACTGCGTTCCGCGCTGGTAGCGGAGGCTGACAAGGTCACCTTTGCTGCTTATCATCTTGAAGGCCCCGCCAGTCTATGGTGGGAGAATTATGGAGCTATGCGCCCAGCGGGCCATGTCACTACTTGGGCTGAATTCAGTGAGGCTTTCCGTGAACATCACATTCCGGAGGGTCTCATGGACCGTAAACGTGAGGAATTTTGCAATTTCACCCAAGGCCGACTTTCTGTGGATGCTTACAGCAGGGAGTTTGGTAATCTCGCACGATATGCAACTGAGGAAGTGTCTACTGATGCCAAGAAGCAAGCAAGGTTCCGTAAGGGCCTTAGTCCTGAGCTTCGCCGTGACCTCCGTCTGCATGAGTGCACATCTTTTCAGAAACTTGTCAACAAAGCCATCAGTGCTGAAACTGGTCAGACTGACTATGACGCAACACGCAAGCATGGCCGTGACATGGGTTCCTCATCCGGTGCTGGTCCTCAGAAGCGCCGCGTGTGGGTACCCAACACCGCCCTGCCACCCAGGTTCACACCGAGGCCATCTTTCCAGGCGCCTCGCCCTGTTCAACAGTCTGCACCGCCAAGCCCTATGGGGGTCCAACCAACAATGCTCCTCCACGTACCAGTTCCGTGACTTGTTTCAAGTGTGGGGAATCTGGCCACTATATGCGTGAGTGTCCCCAGACCAACCCCAGCCAGTCTGCTAAAGCTGTTGGCCGTGGCAAGCCGACAGGAAAAGTATTCCACGCCAAGCCGGTCACCGCTTCACGTGGCCATGTCAACTGTATCTCTGCCGAAGAAGCTCAAGAAGATCCCAACGTCGTTCTCGGTACGCTTCTTGTTAATTGCCACCCGGCATCTGTTCTTTTCGATACAGGAGCCTCTCATTCATTTATATCCGAGAACTATGCTCGTTTGCATAACACCGCATTCTGTGACATGCCATCCACTATGGAAATTTCTACTCCCGGGTCTAGATGGCAGACCTCTAGGGTAAGTTATGGAAATGAAATCCAAGTCGACAGACTTGTTTTTCTTGCATCTTTGATAGCTCTCAAATCTTCAGATATTAATATCATTTTGGGTATGGACTGGATGTCGGCTCATCATGCCCAAATTGATTGCTTCTCTAGGACTGTTCAACTCACTCACCCTTCGGGAAAGATAGTCAATGTCTTGACCCGAATAGCCAAGCGACAATTATATTCTCTTAATGTTAGCCCTTTGCCAGACCTTGAGGACATTCCGGTAGTCCGTGACTTCCCGGATGTCTTCCCAGAGGAATTGCCAGGTGTTCCACCTGACAGGGATGTTGAGTTCGTAATAGACCTCATCCCAGGATCCGTTCCGATTGCTAGAAGATCTTACAAGATGGCACCACTAGAACTAGCCGAGCTTAAGAAACAACTCGATGAGTCCTTGAAAAAGGGTTTCATCCGCCCTAGTTCATCTCCGTGGGCTTGTCGCGTCCTATTCGTCAAGAAGAAGGATGGTACGGACCGGATGGTTGTAGATTACCGACCTGTCAATTTGGTCACAATCAAGAACAAATATCCGCTCCCCAGGATCAACGACCTTTATGATCAGCTCGCTGGATCCTCAGTCTTCTCCAAGATGGATTTGAGGTTGGGCTACCATCAAATCAAAATCAGAAACGGGGACATTCCTAAAACGGCCTTTGTTACTCGTTATGGCCAATACGAGTACACCGTCATGTCCTTCGGTTTAACCAACGCTCCAGCCACCTTTTCTTGGTTAATGAACTCAATCTTCATGGAGTATTTGGATAAATTCGTCGTTGTTTATCTCGATGATATACTCATCTACTCCAAGAACGAGGAAGAACATGCCGAACATCTAAGGCTAGTGTTGCAGAAACTTCGAGAGCATCGCCTTTATGCCAAATTTTCTAAATGTGAATTTTGGTTGTCAGAAGTGACCTATTTGGGTCATGTAATATCTGGTAAAGGTATTGTTGTTAACCCTGAGCGAGTTCAAGCCGTCCTTAATTGGACTCCACCTGAATCAGTCAAGCAAGTTCGGAGTTTTCTGGGCTTAGCGAGCTATTGTCGTCGCTTTGTCGAGAACTTCTCCAAGGTTGCTAAACCTCTAACCGAACTCCTCAAGAAAGATAAGAAGTTCGAATGGACTCCACAATGTGAGCACAGCTTTCAGGAACTGAAAAGACGCCTGACCTCTGCTCCCGTACTGGTACCGCCAGACTTCTCCAAGGACTTTGTTATCTACTGCGACGCCTCGCGACAAGGACTAGGTTGCATTCTCATGCAAGATCGACACATAATTGCCTACGCTTCACGGCAATTGCACCCACATGAGGAGAATTATCCTACTCATGATCTAGAGCTTGCAGCCGTAGTCTATGCACTTAAGACCTGGCGACATTACCTCCTCGGTAACCGTTGCGAAATATTCACTGATCACCAAAGTCTGAAGTACATTTTCACCCAACCGGATTGAATCTCAGGCAAAGACGTTGGGTTGAGTTGATCACAGACTTCGGACTTAGGAATAACCTACACCCAGGGAAAGCCAACGTCATGGCTGATGCACTAAGTCGTAAATCTTATTGTAACAACCTGACGTTACAACAAAGTCAACCGCTTCTCCATGAGGAATTTCGGAAGCTTAACCTTCACATTGTTCCTCAAGGTTTCTTTCCACCTTGGTGGCAAAACCTACCCTTACGGATCAGATTATCAAAGCACAGAAGGTAGATCCGGGAATTTCCCGCATCAAGAGAAACATCCAGAAAGGAATTGCGAATTGCTTCTCCACTAATGATCAAGGGGTCGTATACTTCGGGAATCGACTAGTGGTTCCCAAAGTGTGAAACCTGAGACGATTGTCCTTAAGGAAGCTCATGAATCTCCTCTCTCCATTCATCCCGGTAGTACTAAGATGTATCAGGACCTACGCCAGAGGTTCTGGTGGACTAGGATGAAGAGAGAAATTGCTCAGTATATTGCTAATTGCGACGTCTGTCGTCGTGTAAAAGCAGAGCATCAACGGCCTGCTGGCACCCTTCAACCCTTAGCTATTCCTGAATGGAAATGGGATAAAATTGGTATGGATTTCATTACCGGTTTTCCCAGGACCAAGAGAGGGAATAATGCTATTTTCGTCGTTGTCGATCGTCTTTCCAAAGTAGCCCATTTCTTACCTGTTCGTGAGAGTATAACCGCTAGTCAGCTGGCAGACTTATAAATCTCCCGAATAGTGTCCCTCCATGGTGTTCCTTTGGAAATTAACTCGGATCGAGGAAGTCTTTTCACCTCTCGATTTTGGGAAAGTTTCCAAAATGCTATGGGAACCCGTCTCTCCTTTAGCACCGCCTTCCACCCTCAGTCGAGTGGTCAAGTGGAACGCGTCAACCAGATTCTAGAAGACATGCTTCGAGCCTCTGTTATCTCATTCGGAATGGACTGGGAGAAGTGCCTTCCATTTGCCGAATTCGCTTACAACAACAGCTATCAATCTAGCTTGGGTAAAGCCCCTTTTGAAGTTCTCTATGGACGACGGTGTCGAACACCCCTTAACTGGTCAGAAACCGGGGAAAGACAATTCTTTGGCCCGGATATGATTCAGGAAGCAGAAGAACAAGTTCGTATCGTTCGTGAAAAGTTGAAAACAGCCCAATCTCGTCAAAAGAGTCAATATGATCGAAAACATAAGGCTATGACTTTCGAGGTTGACGAGAAGGCTTATCTTCGGGTCACCCCTTTGAAGGGAACCCATCGTTTCGGTATCAAAGGCAAATTGGCTCCTCGTTACATTGGACCTTTTCGCATTCTCGCCAAACGAGGAGAAGTTGCCTACCAGTTGGAACTACCTCCGCACCTCTCCAGAGTCCACGATGTCTTCCACGTTTCTCAACTCAGGCGTTGCTTCTCGGATCCTATCCGTGGAGTGGACCACGAAACACTTGATCTCCAAGATAATCTTACATATCGAGAGTACCCCATTCGTATCCTCGATCAGGCCGAACGTACCACCCGACGTCATAATATCAAGTTTCTCAAAGTCCAATGGTCGCACCATTCTGAGGATGAAGCAACTTGGGAAAGGGAGGATTGTCTTCGACTCGAGTATCCCGCCTTCTTCCCGGAGGAACCCACATCTTGGGATGAGATTCTTTTGAGTGGGGGTGAGTTGTCACACCCTAGCTAGTCATGCATCAGAGTGTGTGCATCATGTTTAAAATTCCATTTAATTTTGAAATGGGGATTTGTGAAACCCTCATAATCATTTCTGAAAATGATCCAAATAAAAATTTCTCCAAAAAGGTCCAAGAAAATGCTCATGTTGCGCTCTGAAAATATTGGACAGAGATAAAAATCAAATCAATATTTTTAAGAGCTCGTAAGTATTTATTTTGGGCATTTGGAATTAATGCATAAATATTTGCATTGGAAATATATTAGTTATATATATTAATATATGTCCAAAAATTATGCCACCTGTTGGGGAGCTCTGGAATAATATATCTAGCTCCTGCAAAAATTGGCATAAGGTTATAAATTGATTTAATATTTTATTTAAATCAAAACAAATGTCAGAAATTAGAAAACAGAAATAAATAAAGGAGGGAAACCTTACCTGGGCCTCTTACCTGGCGCCTCTGGCCCAGCCAGCTGGCCGGCCCAGCCCGTCTCCCTCCTCTGTCGTCTTCGTCCTCGACAGAGGGAGGGGAGTGTGCCCGGCGCGCGCGCGCGCCACCGCGCCACGCCACCAGCTCGCCTGCCTGCCTGCCCCTCCCCTCCTCGTCTGGATGGCCTGGAACGACGCCACGCCCTCCCCCTGCTCTCTCTCACTCTCCCTCGGTTCTTCCCCTCCTCTCCCTCGCTCTCCCTCTCCCGTGTCCGAACGCCACCATCGCCGCCGTTCGCCATAGCAGCCGCCACCGGCCACCCCTCGCCCGTCCGCTGAGCTCAGGAGCTCCGCCGCGACCCCCTCTTCCTCCCCACCAAGCCAAGCCCCTCGGGAAGCTCTGCATCGCCTCCACGCCATCGTCTTCGTCCTCGACCGCCGCCGATGGTCGCCGTCGATTCGCCGCCGTTCGTGCTTCCCCGAGCTCGCTGACCCTCCCTGCATGATCCCCGTGAGCCCCTGCTTCGTTTCCCCCTAACCCCATGTTTGATTTCGAGCTCTAGCCGCCCCTCTACCGGAGCCGAGACGCTCCGCCGCACGGGCTCGTCGCCGGCGAAGCCCCGGTGACCATTTGGTCACGGGCGTGCACCCGTTGTGCTTGCCGCGACCCGTAGAGCCCCTCCAGCGCCTCAGCTCCCTCGCCTGCGAGCAGCAGCGCCGATCCCGACCGCACCCGAACTTCGTCCGCCGCTCACGAGCGCGCCGTCGTCGGTACCGGCCACCACAGGCACGGCCACCACCACCGTTCGACGCGCGGGAGCAAGGGCTCTCCAACGAGCCCAAGCACGGCCTCGCCCGTGCCCTGTAGCGCGTTTCCGTATCGCGCCGCCGTCTCGGGCCTCGCCGGCGTCATGTCGCCGGTGGGTTTGACCTGTTCGACCTGGGGTTTGACCCCCCAGGGTCACTAACGCGTGGGCCCCGTCAGCCAGGTGGTTAGATTAGCGCTAATCACTGTTAGTTAACCCCCCTGACACTGACCAGTGGGCCCCAGCGCCACTAACTTCTAATTAGGATTAAATTAACCCCTGTTTAACCCCCCTGTCACTGACGTGTGGGCCCCACACGTCAGGTTTGACCCCAGCCAGCCGCAGTTGACCACTGACGTCATGCTGACGTCATGCTGGCGCAATATATATATTTCTGGATTTAATTTAAATCAGGAATTCCAGAATATTATTTAAACTTCAAAAATTCATAACTTTTATTCTGTAACTCCAAATCAGACAAACTATATATGAAAAATGATCAGAAAAATCCAATCTATCCATCTGTACTATTTTCATGCATGACTAAACAAGTTAACTTGATGTTTAATGCAGAACAAGGAAAAGCACTTTAAAAGGCCATGTTTGAGTTTGAAATTTGAATTTTTGATTCAAATTGGTTCAAACCCTTCTGGTCTTAGTTGCATTAGCCCAACACACTCATATTGCCATGTTTCATGCATGCATCATATTGTTGCACATTGTTTGGTGATGGTTGTGTATCGGTGTCCTTTGCGACAGGTTCTGCCTCCGAGGAGTACCATGATTACCCTAACGAAGAACCGTATCAATGCATCGAACCATCAGGCAAGCAACCAACCATTTGATCATATCGATACAATCCCATGTTCTCGCTCCTGCTCTCTTTTACTGCATTAAGACAACGCGTTTCAAACTGCTGTGTGCTACGGTAGTTGAACCCATTTCCTCTGCATGACCTGTCATTGCCACAGTAACTAGATGAAACCCACTAGCATGTGTAGGAGTTGTTTGAGCCATATGTATGTGTTGTTCCTACCTTGCTATGCCTGCTATGCTTAGAGTCGTGTCAGGTCTGGTTCATCTGGGTGATGGGCTAGAGTGAAATGATTATGTCGGTAATGAGAGTGATGTGGTGAACACGATTTGGTAAAGGTATCGATGAGAGGCCATGTAGGAGTACATGGTGGGTTGTTTCATTGAAGCCGACCTTAAGCACTGAGATCTGTATGTGTGATTTAAGAATCAGCTACTACCATGCATTGGGCCCGAAACCAATGGACCCTCTCGGCTTCTTATTCACCCTAGTTCTCCGTCCAGGAGTTGCAAGTAGTTTCTGGTGTTTGTAGCCTACTGGAGGCCGTGGACAGCGCTGACCGTAGGGGTGGGCTGTGATGCGGTAGGTACGTGGCCGGGTGTACCGAATACCCGTTAGGTATCTCGGGAACCCTGTTCACATCGTTCGGGACCGTATGGGAAACCTCGGCCGGACTCCCTGCGGATGGAACCTGGATAGGCGATAAACCTGGACTGGAGGCTTAGGTGGTTAGGTAGGTCATGGCCGACACCCACGTTGGGCTTCCGCTTGAAGGTTGCCGAGTACATGTCGTGTAAACGGCGGTAAGTGGTGAGAGCGTGTATGAAGAAGTACACCCCTGCAGGGTTATCATAACCTATTCGAATAGCCGCGTCCGCGGTAAAGGACTACTTGGTTGCCTATACAGTTCATAGACAAGTAAATGGAAACTACTAAAAGCCTCAAGATAAGTGTGAGTGCCGAGGATGGCTCTTCCGTAGGAAGACGGAGGCGGATCCTCGGTGGTGTATTGAAGTGGTGGGTAGTGGACTCGTGTGCGCAAAACCATTTCAAGTTGAAGTATCGTAGGATAGTCTAGCCAAGAGTCAAAGCTGGCTTGCTGCAATAACTCCACCAACCCTTCTTGATAATATGCATGTATGTAGGATCTGATGTAAGTCTTGCTGAGTACCTTTGTACTCATGTTGCTATAATTTACATTTTTACAGAAGACGCTGCAACCCCTTCTGATGGGTTCTATGTAGACGTTGACATCAACGAGTAGGCTAAAGGCCCAGGTGGTGATCCTGAGCTTGTGAAGGGCCATGTAGTATAGCTAGGCTTTCCAAGCCTCTTTTATTTTACTAGTTGTCTGTACTCAGACAAGTTACTTCCGCTGCTGGTTTGTATGACTGTATGACTTGAATGTTGGGTCGTGAGACCCGTACCTTTGTGTATGTTATGTATGGCTCCCTGAGCCTTAAATAAAGTACTTGTGTCGTAGAGTCATGTTGTGATGCTTCGTTGTATTTGCACATATCGAGCATATTGTGTGTATGATTGAAATGCTTGGTATGTGTGGGATCTGACTATCTAGTTGTTTATCTTTAGTAGCCTCTCTTACCGGAAAATGTCTCCTAGTGTTACCGCTGAGCCATGGTAGCTTGCTACTGCTCTGGAACACTTAGGCTGGCCGGCATGTGTCCTTCTTCGTTCCTGTGTCTGTCCCTTCGGGGAAATGTCACGCTTTGAGTACCGGAGTCCTGTTAGCCCGCTACAGCCCGGTTTACCGGAGTCCTGCTAGCCCAGTGCTACAGCCCGGACCCACTTGCTGATGACCGACACGTTCGAAGCTGGGTCATGGATGCCTGTCCCTGTAAGTCTGTGCCACTTTGGGTTTACAACTAGTCATGTCAGCCTGGGCTCTTTATCATATGGATGCTAGCGACACTATCATATACGTGAGCCAAAAGGCGCAAACGGTCCCGGGCAAAGGTAAGGCGACACCCGTGGGAATACCGTGCGTGAGGCCGCAAAGTGATATGAAGTGTTACCGGCTAGATCGATGTGACATCGAGTCGGGGTCCTGACAGCGTTGAATTAAATCAGGAAATTCCAGAATATTAATTAAACTTCAAAAATTCATAACTTTTATTCTGTAACTCCAAATTGGACAAATTATATATGAAAAATGATCAGAAAAATCCAATCTATCCATCTGTACCATTTCCATGCATGATCAAACAAGTTAAGTTGATGTTTTAATCAGAACAAGAAAAGGCACTTTAAAAGGCCATATTTGAATTTGAAATTTGAATCCTTGATTCAAATTTGTTCAAACCCTTCTGGTTTTAGTTGCATTAGCCCAACACACTCATATTGCCATGTTTCATGCATGCATCATATTGTTGCATATTGTTTGGTGATGTTTGTGTATCGATGTCCTTTGCGACAGGATCTGTCCCCGAGGAGTACCGTGATTACCCTAACGAAGAACCGTATCCGTGCAACGAACCATCAGGCAAGCAACCAACCATCTGATCATATCGATACAATCCCATGTTCTCGCCCCTGCTCTCTTTTACTGCATTAAGACAACGCGATTCAAACTGCTGTGTGTTACGGTAGTTGAACCCATTTCCTCTGCATGACCTGTCATTGCCACAGTAACTAGATGAAACCCACTAGCATGTGTAGGAGTTGATTGAGCCATATGTATGTGTTGTTCCTACCTTGCTAAGCCTGCTATGCTTAGAGTCGTGTCAGGTCTGGTTCATCTGGGTGATGGGCTAGAGTGAAATGATTATGTCGGTAATGAGAGTGGTGTGGTGAACACGATTTGGTAAAGGTATCGATGAGAGGCCATGTAGGAGTACATGGTGGGTTGTTTCATTGAAGCCGACCTTAAGCACTGAGATCTGTATGTGTGATTTAAGAATCAGCTACTACCATGCATTGGGCCCGAAACCAATGGACCCTCTCGGCTTCTTAATCACCCTAGTTCTCCGTCCAGGAGTTGCAAGTAGTTTCTGGTGTTTGTAGCCTACTGGAGGCCGTGGACAGCGCTGACCGTAGGGGTGGGCTGTGATGCGGTAGGTACGTGGCACGGTGTACCGAATACCCGTTAGGTATCTCGGGAACCCTGTTCACATCGTTCGGGGCCGTATGGGAAACCTCGGCCGGACTCCCTGCGGATGGAACCTGGATAGGCGATAAACCTGGACTGGAGGCTTAGGTGATTAGGTAGGTCGTGGCCGACACCCACGTTGGGCTTCCGCTTGAAGGTTGCCGAGTACATGTCGTGTAAACGGCGGTAAGTGGTGAGAGCGTGTATGAAGAAGTACACCCCTGCAGGGTTAACATGATCTATTCGAATAGCCGCGTCCGCGGTAAAGGACTACTTGGTTGCCTATATAGTTCATAGACAAGTAAATGGAAACTGCTAAAAGCCTCAAGATAAGTGTGAGTGCCGAGGATGGCTCTTCCGTAGGAAGACGGAGGCGGATCCTCGGTAGTGTATTGAAGTGATGAGTAGTGGACTCGTGTGCGCAAAACCATTTCAAGTTGGAGTATCGTAGGATAGTCTAGCCAAGAGTCAAAGCTGGCTTGCTGCAATAACTCCACCAACCCTTCTTGATAATATGCATGTATGTAGGATCTGATGTAAGTCTTGCTGAGTACCTTTGTACTCATGTTGCTATAATTTACATTTTTTTCAGAAGACGCTGCAACCCCTTCTGATGGGTTCTATGTAGACGTTGACATCAACGAGTAGGCTAAAGGCCCAGGTGGTGACCCTGAGCTTGTGAAGGACCATGTAGTATAGCTAGGCTTTCCAAGCCTCTTTTATTTTACTAGTTGTCTGTACTCAGACAAGTTACTTCCGCTGTTGGTTTGTATGACTGTATGACTTGAATGTTGGGTCGTGAGACCCGTACCCTTGTGTATGTTATGTATGGCTCCCTGAGCCTTAAATAAAGTACTTGTGTCGTAGAGTCATGTTGTGATGCTTCGTTGTATTTGCACATATCGAGCATATTGTGTGTATGATTGAAATGCTTGGTATGTGTGGGATCTGACTACCTAGTTGTTTATCTTTAGTAGCCTCTCTTACCGGGAAATGTCTCCTAGTGTTACCGCTGAGCCATGGTAGCTTGCTACTGCTCTGGAACACTTAGGCTGGCCGGCATGTGTCCTTCTTTGTTCCTGTGTCTGTCCCTTCGGGGAAATGTCACGCATTGAGTACCGGAGTCCTGTTAGCCCGCTACAGCCCGGTTTACCGGAGTCCTGCTAGCCCAGTGCTACAGCCCGGACCCACTTGCTGATGACCGACACGTTCGAAGCTGGGTCATGGATGCCTGTCCCTGTAAGTCTGTGCTACTTTGGGTTTACGACTAGTCATGTCAGCCCGGGCTCCTTATCATATGGATGCTAGCGACACTATCATATACGTGAGCCAAAAGGCACAAACGATCCCGGGCAAAGGTAAGGCGACACCCGTGGGGATACTGTGCGTGAGGCCGCAAAGTGATATGAGGTGTTACCGGCTAGATCGATGTGACATCGAGTCGGGGTCCTGACATATAGTCTGGCTGTCCGGAGACCCCCTAATCCAGGACTCCCTCAGTAGCCCCTGAACCAGGCTTCAATGACGACGAGTCCGGCACGCAGTATTGTCTTCGGCATTGCAAGGCGGGTTCTTCCTCCGAATACTCCATAGAAGATCTTGAGCACAAGGATAGTGTCCGGTTCTGCAAAATAAGTTGCATATACCATCATAGAGAGAGTAATATTTTCACAAATCTAATCTGCTGACACGTTTAGCAACGTCACATCATGTCATGGCCCGGTCATTATTCGAATCGTTTTCATCAACCAGCAACGCACATATCGCGAGGCGGTTTTCTAGACACGTCTAGTCGAAGCAGAGATCGTGTCCCCTTATCACGGGATTCTCATCAATATGGGTATGGGTAACCCAATCGCGCCATCAATTATGGCGCTCGGGGAGTAAGCGAGTTTAACAGGTAAGTGGGGAGGCGCATCGCCTCCTCCGCCCTTATAGAGGGACAAAGATTCACGCTTTTTACCCACGCCCTCCTTCTCCTTGCTCATCCAATCTTGCGCACTCGAGCTCCAGTGCCCAAGTTCGCGTCTTTCTCCTCAAACCACTCCAGTCATGTCCGGAGCGGGAGGCAAGTGGATTGTCTCCTCCGTCATGGCAGAGGACATCACAAAGCTACGGGCAGATCATCCCTACGCCCGAACCCCATGAGAGGGTAGTTTTCCATACCCACTTTGTCCATGGACTGGGATTTCCTCTCCACCCGTTTGTCCGCGGGCTCATGTTCTACTATGGGCTGGATTTTCATGATCTCGCCCCCAATTTCATCCTCAAAATCTCGGTGTTTATTGTCGTGTGCGAGGCCTTCCTCCACTTTGGCCTGCGGCTAAAAACCTTCAATGTCAAACCGAAGGTGGTGGTCAGCCAGCAAGAAGAGTGCAGAGGCGCCATGGTGGGCAAAATGCCCAATGTCAGCTGGCTAGAAGGCTCCTATGTGGAGACCATAAAGGGGTGGCAATCGGGGTGGTTCTACATCACCGAGCCGCGCGACACCAACTGGGTAGCGGCCCCCAAATTTCAATCCGGAATCCCCACGTGGCTCACTTCCTAGAAAGAGAAGGGCATGTCCTGGGGTTCTTCGGTACAACTGACCGGACTATAGACATGCATCAGGAACATGATGAGCAAGAAAATGAAGCTCGTCAACATGGTCCAGGTCATGCTCTTCCGTCGGATTCTCCAGTGCCAATGACGGGCATTCAATTTGTGGGAGTTCGACCCGGCCCAGCACCAAACACTGCGAGAACTCTTCAACACGACGCACGAGGACGTCTGGAAGGTGCTGTTCAAAGGCACCGAGGTGCCACCTTCCCTCTCCGAGGACCGCAGACTCAGCGCAAAGCGCCGCGCTAATCCTGTAAGTTTTCATACCTCGCAGGGTATTTATTTGCCCTTGTTAAATGATGTGCTGGATCTAAGCTCTCTTGCCATTAACAGGACAGGATAAAGACAGTGGAGCAGCTTGATGGCCCAACCCCTCCGCCCGATGATCCCGTAGATGCTCTCCTCACGGAGATGGTGACTCCGGTACCTTACGAGGTGCCGGTGAAGAAGACCAAGAAGAATGCCATGGGGACCCGAAAGAGTCTCCGGAGCAAGGTTGTATCAGACTCATCCGACGATGACTCCGACGCGCCCTCCTCTTATAAAAATGAGGAGGGGGAGGAAAGTTCTCTCCCCTCGGATGGGGGAGACAAGAAAAGGAAGGCCGACCCAACCGGGGAGGCTGAAGGGTCCAAGAAGGGAAGGACCCGTGCTCTGGACTGTTTCATGACGGCCGCCGACAGCGGCGACGAGTGGCTACCCAGGGTCAAGCCCCTGCTGAAGTCGTAAGTGTCCGGACACCATAGTAATTCATGGTATGTTTTATTGCACTGCTTCTCCTCATGTCGAACATGATTATACAGTCCGTCCCAAGCTCATCTCGACGTATCCTCGTCGAGCGGCTCATTGGACTCGTCGGATATGAACATTGGTTCTCTTCCGACCGCTTCCACCCCTCGCCCTATGGACAATGCGAGATGTTGTCGCAAAAGGCACCGAGCCAAGGGGAGGTGGTCTTGGAGGCGTCTCGAGGCGACCTCCCGGACCCTAGGTACCAAGGGAGCGAGGCTCCTACGGGCTCCGAGTTCGGCCCCCAGCCGAACACTGCGCCGGAACCTTCGATGGTTCCGGACTCCGGCAGGCGGTCCCCCATTAAGGGGGGGCCAACCACCCGTGCCGGTGTCCTCTATCATCTAGAGGCACCGGACAACTTGCTGGAAGCACTTCGCAGCGCTTCCATCGACGAAGAGCACTGCACTATCATGAGTGCGGTGATCGAGAAGGTTCAGTCCGCCAAAAACAGGCTGACCGAAGCTTGCGCCAGCCTCCTAACAGGCTTTGAGGTAAGCAATCAAAATATCTATAAAAAAATATTACCGCATAGATAGTAGCCCCTGATGCTCTGTTCGGTGTTGGAGAAGAAAGGCCGAATAGAGGATCAAATGATGATTCAGGAGTCTAATAAGAATATGTCTATGTGTCAGTGCAGGCTTCCCTGATGCCCGCTGCAGCACGTACTGGGGAGTTCTCTGCACTGAAGCAGGACCTGGAGCGGTCCGAGAACGAGCTTGGCCTTATCAAGAGGTAGCTCGAGGAGAGCAAAGGTAAGCAATACCTTGTCTATGCTTTTGAAAAGAAGGTCGGTTGTAAAATAATAGGATCACCATGAATTTGCCAGGGGCCATGACCGAGGTGGCGACCCTGAAGAAGGCGCTATCCGAGGCCAAAGACAAAGCGGCCAAGGAACGCATCGAGCGGGAGAAGCAAGAAGCCCGAGTGGGCGAGGTGCAGCAAGAGCTCGAGGCTCTCGCCAAAAAACACGAGTCCTTGGAGCTCGACTCTAAGACACGAGAGTCCGAGCTCGCATAGGCGCTTGAAAGCGCCCCGAAGCGCCAAGGCTGAAGCCCACAAGGCCCTCCAGGAAATTGATGCGGTGAATAAGATAGCAGCGGGTAAGGCATTCATTATGTAAAGAAAGCATGTGAAGAAAACTTTCCTTTTTCTTACCCGAGTTCGGAGCTCTCCAGGAGCATTCGCAGATCTTCCCCGCAGTGTACTGGCTGCCGCAGAATTTACCGAGCTGAGGAGGGGAGCTTGACGGAGAAGTTGTTCTGGTCTCAGTATACTGGGACCAAACACCCGATGCTCTTGAGAGACCAGCTGAAGAAATTGGTCGAGCTTCACAAGGCGGCTGAACAGGCCATGAGGGGCCTTATAGTCCGGATGTGGCCTGGCGAGCCCCAGTTCGGCAGCTACTTCGGTCTGGTGAGGCGGCTTGTGGAGGCCTGCCCACAGCTTGAAGTCATAAAGCGGTCAGCCTGCATCGAGGGTGCGCGCAGGGCTTTTGCCCGGGCGAAGGTGCACTCGGTGAAGCTGGACGCCATGAAGCTGGTGAAGGAGGGGCCGCCGGAGGGCAAGGAGCATCACCACCCTGAGATGTACTATGAGAGTGTCCTGAAGGGTTCTCGCCTTGTGGCGGATGAATGTGCCAGAGATGTAATTTTTGAATGATCACGGTCATGTGGTCATGTAATGTGAAACAAGTTCATCTGTGCTATGAAACACTTTTTGTGTTTTAAAATATTACCTTCTGTGCGGTCATTTATAATATCTGAGAGTTGGCCAGTCGTCGGCTTCTGCCCCCATGTAACTAGTACTGGGGTGTTCGGGATAAACATAAGCACTCTTTACCCCAATTTTGGGTTCTTCAAGGGAGGTGTTCAGCGCAACGAACCAGGCAATCAGACTATAAGGCTTTATCACTCTCACTTAGCCATAGAAGTCTACAATTTTAAACTTTGGTGAAGCCCCTAGTGTTCGGAAGGCCGAATTTGGGGCGCTATACTCACCTAAGCCAGATAAGGCCGGATCCTCGCCCGAAGCGGAAAAAGTCTTTAAGGACTTGAGACCTCTCGAACAGCGATTAGTCTCTCGCCTTATCATGATAGTCAGTTTTTGGCTTTCTCTATAGAGGCGCTCGTCCGGAAGAACCGGGACGCAATCGCAGTAGTTCTCCCACCGCTACCTTAGCCGATATAGCGGAACGTAAGGTACCAAAGCATGGGAGCCGGGAAAACCCAACATTTGACCAAAGACATGATTCGGAGCTGATGCATGTAATGCTATAAGTTCGGGGTGCCACACTGTCGAAAGTGTTCGGACTTCTTGCGTCGTATTATGGGGTAAACGAAAGCCCCTAGCATACTGACCGTACCCGAACGTACGGGTGCGGATTGTCGTGAATGGACATATAAGAGAGAAAAAAGATAAAAAATGCAATAATAGCCTAATGATATGCATTGTTATTTAAAGAATACGTTGAAGCGTACTGGTACAATTAGTGCAATAACCAGAAAGTAGGACAATTCAAAATGTCCTATCAAGGGAAAGCTGCGCGTGGATAGCAAAAAGCGGGCGTATCGATTATTAGAGACCACCTGGGGGTTCCCGTGTTTATCTTAGATTCTTGCCGCCTTGGTTGTTGCTTCCCATAATGTGTCCGGAAATCGTACTGCCGGAAAGGGCTTCCAGGGGGTTAGGTCCTGAAAGAGAAAAGAAGTAATAAAGGTATACAGCCCCTAGTGCGGTTAAGCCGCATTGTGGGACATGCCCTGATCGTGCCCTCGTCTATATCCATGGTATTTTCAGTGCGTAGTTATGTATGTGCGGCACGGATTTCATTGCTTGACTGGGACTGGGACGGGGGCCGAATTGCTAGGCGAGCTCTGAACATGCCGGGTGATCCTGTTGCAGCTTATTCCGGACTCGCTTGAAGGTGTCCGGGGGCTGTGACACCGAATTAATGGGTTGCCTTAAAAGGCTGCTTTGTGCTTCTGCTGCAAGGGCCGTAGTGTGCTCTTCCGTGTGGAGCGAGCGTTCTGTGTTTCCATTTCCTGTTATGACCCCCTAGGTCCTGGCATCTTGAGCTTGAGGTATGTGTAATGCGGCACAGCATTAAATTTTGCAACTGTTGTTCGTCCGAGTAGTGCGTGGTGGCCACTGCGAAACGGGACGATATCGAAGATTAACTCCTCGCTTCGAAAGTTGTCCGGTGATCCGAATACCACTTCCAGTGTGATTGAGCCTTTGCAATGGGCCTCTACACCTGGGATGATGCCTTTAAAGGTAGTTTTGGCGGGTTTGAACCTTGAGGTATCAATACCCATTTTTCGCACTTTGTCATGATAGAGCAGGTTCAGGCTGCCGCGGCCGTCCATGAGGACTTGAGTGAGGTGAAATCCGTCGATGATGGGGTCTAGGACTAGTGCGGCGGTTCCTCCATGACGGATACTAGTGGGGTGGTCCCTGCGATCAAAGGTGATCGGGCAAGCAGACCATGGGTTGAACTTTGGGGCGACGAGCTCCATCGCATAGACGTCCCTTAGTGCATGCTTCCGCTGCCTCTTGGGAATGTGGGTTGCGTATATCATGTTCACCGTCTTCACTTGTGGGGGGAACCCCGTCTGTCCTCCTGTGTTCGACGTCTGGGCTCCTCCTTGTCATTGCTATGCAGCCCCTTGTCCTTGTTTTTGGTATTTAACTTGCCGGCCCGCTTGAACTCCTAGCATTCTCTGTTGGTGTGATTGATTGGCTTGTCGGGGGTGCGATGGATTTGACACGAGCGATCCAGTATGGGATCCAAACTGGACGGAGCCGGAGTACTTCTTTTAGATGGCTTTTTCCGCTGACCGGATCTAGAGCCTCTGAATCCGGCATTGACTGCCATATCTTCGGTGTTATCGCCGTTATTGCGGCGCTTTCGTCTGTTACAATGTTGCCTACCGTTGGCATCTTTGGTATCCGAAGTGCCCGGATTCCTCGATGTGTTGTTCCTGTGAGCTAGCCAGCTATCCTCGCCCGCGCAAAACAGGGTCATGCATGTTGTGAGGGCTGCCATAGATTCCGGCTTCTCCTGGACCAGGTGGCGAGCCAGCCATTCGTCACGGATGTTATGCTTGAATGCCACTAGGGCCTCTGCGTCCGGACAGTCGACAATTTGGTTTTTCTTAGTCAGGAACCGTGTCCAGAATTGTCTGGCCGATTCCCCTGGCTGCTGGGTTATATGGCTCAAGTCATCAGCATCCGGTGGCCGCACGTAAGTGCCCTGGAAGTTATCCAGGAATGCGTCTTCCAGATCCTCCCAATTGCCTACGGAGTCTGCTGGCAAGCTGTTCAGCCAATGCCGAGCTGGTCCTTTGAGCTTTATTGGGAGGTACTTGATGGCATGTAGATCATCACCGCGAGCCATGTGGATGTGAAGGAGGAAATCCTCAATCCATACAGCGGGACCTGTTGTGCCATCGTATGATTTGATATTTACGGGTTTGAAACCCTCCGGGAATTCGTGATTCATAACTTCATCGGTGAAGCATAGGGGGTGTGCGGCGCCTCTATGCTGGGCTATATCCCAACGCAGTTCATATGAGTCTTGTCTATTGTGTTCGGCCCGGCCGGATTTACTCTTGGTGTATCCGACGCAATGATCATCGTCCCGTGTTGGTGCGCGTGCCCGTGACCCGTATATTGACCTTGCGATTTTTGCCTTACTGTCCAATACGTCTCGTAGGTCCCCTGTGTTGCCCTAGGCCTTATTATTTTTGATTGAGTGGCGGTGGGGTGCAGGCTGAACTTTAGGCTAAAACGCCTCTCTGGCTCGGCCACACAGTGGCCGGTCAGCCGCATCATACACTGGTGAATGAGGTTTCATTTCTTCCTCCTCGAGGTGAGGTAGCAACCTGCGTTTCGGGTATCTCTTGGAGGGGTGCTTGAGTTCGTACTCCTCGGCCCCAAGGACTTTGGTCCATCTGTCTGCTAGCAAGTTTGATCAGCTTGAAGCTGTTGCTGCTTTTTCTTCAGGCTATTTGCCGTGGCCATAAGCCGGCGCTTGAAGCGCTCTTGCTCGACGGGGTCCTCTGGCACGATAAATTCGTCGTCGCCGAGGCTCGCCTCGTCTTCAAAGAGAGGCATGTAATTGTACTCCTCCGATTCTCCATCTGCTGCCTGCTCTGGACGACTAGCTTGTTTGTCCTCCGGCTCCGCATCGTACTGGATGGGATTGTTGTTGTCTTCCACACTATCTGGAGTGTTATTATCTCCTGTGCCGGTATCACTACTTTTGCTATGGCGGGACTTAGAGCGGCGCCACTGACCTCGTCGCTTGGGTTGCTTCTTGGAGGGATCATCCTCCGCTGTCTCATCGCCATTGCCTTCTTTGGGGGTGTCCACCATGTATATATCATATGCTGAGGTGGCGGTCCAGCGCCCTATGGGCGGTGGTTCCTGTTCGTCTCCTGCATCGTCGTCCATACCGTCGAAGTCTTCGGAGTCAAAGTCGAGCATGTCAGTTAAATCATCGACAGTGGCTACTAAGTGGGTGGTGGGTGGGCAGTGAATTTCTTCGTTGTCCGCATCCCATTCTAGCCGGACATAGTTCGGCCAAGGTTCTCCTAACAGGGAGAGAGACCTTAATGAATTCAGCACATCGCCGAAAGGTGAGTGCTGAAAGATATCTGCGGAGGTGAACTCCATGATAGGCGTCCAGTCGGGTTCGACGGGCACGGATGTAAGCGGCTCAGAGTCCGTGGCCGGGGATGAATCCAATGGTTCGGTGACACGGCTCCTGTAAGGGGTGAAGTCGGCATCCGGATCTATCGCCGCTGAGAGTGCGGCCTCCGTGGCCGGGTCTATCCCTCCACTCTCGGATGGCGCGATTTGCTCCGGATTAACGGCCGGAGTAGTTGCAGATGCGATCCCCTGAATACTGTCCGACGCTAGAGTTATGTCATGCTCGTCGTGACTGTGCAGCACACCCAACATGGGCTCGAATCCATCGAAGATCAAGTCTCCGCGGATATCGGTCATGTAGTTCAAGTTTCCGAACCTAACCTGATGGCCAGGGGCGTAGCTCTCGATCTGCTCCAGATGGCCAAGCGAATTGGCCCGCAGTGTGAAGCCGCCAAATACAAAGATCTGTCCGGGGAGGAAAACCTCACCCTAGACCGCATCGCTACCGATGATCGAAGGAGCCATCAAGCCTTATGGTGATGACACAGTGGAACTCTCAATGAAAGCACCAATGTCGGTGTCAAAACTGGCGGATCTCGGGTAGGGGGTCCCGAACTGTGTGTCTAAGGTGGATGGTAACAGGAGGTAGGGGACAAGATGTTTACCTAGGTTCGGGCCCTCTTGATGGAGGTAATACCCTACTTCCTGCTTGATTGTTCTTGATGATATGAGTATTACAAGAGTTGATCTACCACGTGATCGTAGAGGCTAACCGTAGAAGCTAGCCTATGGTATGATTGTCTGTTGTCCTATGGACTAAACCCTCCAGTTCATATAGACACCGCGGGGGGGGGGGGCTAGGGTTAGACAAGGTCGCTTAAAAGGGAGGAGATTTACATATCCGTATTGCCTAGCTTGCCTTCCACGCCAAGGAGAGTCCCATCCGAACACGGGACGAAGTCTTCAATCTTGTAACTTCATAGTCCAACAGTCCGGCCAAAGGATATAGTTCGGCTGTCGGGAGACCCCCTAATCCAGGACTCCCTCAGCGGCCATCACGGTCGAGCCGATGATCTTGTTGTTCATGGTTCCGACCCAAATACTACCCTTGACGATGCCCACGTCCCTCATACTGCGGAGGCTATCTTGGGCTGTGAGCCAACTGAACGGCATCAGCCACCACAGATCTGCTATGGATCCTATTGCACGACTAAGAAACTGCAGTGTTCTGCTCTCCCGCTGCTCAGAGTAGCGCTCTGATCTACATTAGACCACTACCAGCTTCCGACTGGGATGGCTGAATGGATCCTGCTATATGAGCCACAGCAGTAAGATTCTGAATCGGAGTGCGGTATACCTGTGGTTCCAGTGGAACAACTGCCGCTGCTGTCGACTAGACTCGGGAATATGTCGGCGAGCACGATCGTCGAGTGCACGCTGAAGGCTCTCCAGTCGGGTTGCTCAGCCAAGGTGGCCAAACGCACCGTCTCCAAGGCCCGAGCCTCAGAGGACTCTCCGACAACAGGCGTGTGGAGGGCCTCCATATTGTGGCGCTGAAGTTCTTCTCTCTGCTGAGAAGAGAGATTTTCGGGGTGGTACTCTTCATGAACGCGCGATGGGTCACCATTACCGTCGTCGCCGCTGTTGCGACGCATGCCAGGCAAACTACGAGGCGTGTCGACCATCAGGACCTTTGCCACGGGGTCGCTGATGTCTCACTCAGATATTGTCTCGACAGAGCCACTCGAACAGGCCGTAGAGAGATTCACCGGGCTCGATTAGCGTGACTTGAGGGGTGGCCGACTGACGCGCCAATGCGTGCTTCACCCACCGCTGAAGCCGTGACCGATCGGATCGCTTGTGACGGCGAGCAGTGGGTAGGGAAGATGTAGCGAGGGTGGACCAATACTGAGTCGACGGTTGCCGCAGAAGGACACCGCAAACGCACGCGAAAAAGTGTGTCGCCCCATGGATGGGGAGCGCATCAACGTCGAGAGGAGCTTCCTGAAGCCAAGCGGAGTCATTGGCGATGAAGACGAGCGCGCCGAGTCGGATCTCACGACCCTCCGCCAAACCTCCGCCAGAAACCATAATGAAAGGATTCGGAGAAATCGCAACCTCACCGAAAAGTCGCTAAGACACCTGCCCCACGGTGGGCGCCAACTTTCGTGGTTCTAAGTCTGACAGTAATGTAGGGGGGTTGGAATGTAGAGGCAAGATCCTATCTACGGTGAGATTGTGCACGCAAGATGTACGAGTTCAGGCCCTTCGCTGTGGAAGTAATAGCCCTACATCTTGGTGCCCGGAGGCTCGGTCATTTGGATTATGCGTGAAGTTACAAGGGGTGTGAACCCTTATGCCAGAGGAGGGGGTGGCTTATATAGAGTGCGCTAGGACCCCAGCTAGCCCACGTTACAAGGGTTCAATATACATAAAAAAGGGACGTTACTGGTAACATCAATATTAAAGTGATATAAATGACTCTTAAGGCTACGGAGTGAATGTCTGACCATTGCCATCCTGAGTGGCCTTTGATGTAACGCCCCGAGACCGACGCGCCAGGTGTCTTCCAGTTATTCATTGTTGTGGCCTTGTCATTTGCTTGCGTGTCGCATCTTGCCATGTCATCATCCGCATTGCATCTTCATGTTTTCAAAACTTGCATCCGTCCGGGTCTCCCAGTTCTATCCGTTGTCCGTTCTGAGCCCGTCCACACTTGCTATATCATAGTCGCATCGTGGGTGTTACAAGTTGGTATCAGAGCCATCCCCGACTTTGGAGGTCCCTGCTTGATCGAATCGCTGACGTTGTTGTGTCTAGAACAAAATGTTTTGAGTCTTAGGATTATATATATCAGAGAGTATGATTCTTTTTATTCCTCAGTCCCTTCCTCGCTCTGGTGAGGCCTCCTGACATAGAAGTTTTGACTCTCCTCTTCTCAAATTTCACGAATTTTTTTAGGATCACGCGGGTATATTGGAATCATTCCGATGGTTTTGTGACGAGAACATTATTCTTGGTGCCTCCTCACATTTAGGGGTTGTGACCGTGTCCCGGGGAGTTGAGCTCCGAGGTGTTGTCGTCACAATTTTACCATTGTAGTTCTGGAATACCTGAGTTTGCCGACATCGAAAATCTCTTTTATGCAGTTGTTGGTGAGATAACCTCGATGCCACCCAGTACTGGGGCGGGAGTTCGGGAGTATTGCCATAACTCGTATAACGGATGCTTTTCGAAGGTTGAGGTAAATGATTTTCGAAGGTTTCTTGGTTATGTGTTGAAGGATGGATACAGCTGGATGTAGGATTTGTTAGTTTTGTGTGAGATATTATGCTTCCCCTGTATCCCCAACACCTGATTGCATAACCAGAAAGTTTCGGGAGTTTATAAGTGAGAATTCAAGTAGCTCCTAGGATATCTTTCTGACAGATGCATGATATGAGATTGGGGTTCGACGTCTAGTGGTCCGCCCATCCACTGTTGGTTTTACAGTGGTCTCGTTGTGTCTTAAAGAGTCCTGGCTATGCTGACTCGGGGACACTTCGTATGTCATGTGCACTTCCTTGTACATGATGTTGCTATACGATCGAGCCCGTGTGGGCCCCACCACGAAAACTTCGGACGAAATCTCTAACATATGTTTGTTCCCGCTTATTTTGCAAGCCAATCCTCTGTTTTGTTTTGATTGTTTTATTCGATTAGCTTCAATGTCAAGTGTTGATTCCATTCATTTCCTAAGTAGTGTTCTCATATTTCTATGTGAATACTAATCCTTCATGATAATCGAGGTTGTCATGTTAATTCTTTTCCAACCGGCGTGTTTCTCTTCAAGTGGATCCGATCATTGTCTACATCCGCAAGATCAACTCAAAGTCTTCTCAATGTTATTTGTTTCACCCATCCCAAGTTGCCTTTGTTTTCCCGCCCTCCCACCCTTTTTCTTTGAGGACTAAGATTTCTTAATCAAGTATCCTTTTTTTGATGTGAAGTCTCTCCATTCTTTTCTGTCAATGTTCTTATCCGGTGATTCTCATGAAGATACTAACGGAGCCTTGACTTCATCTTTATTTGTTCTCTTTACTCTCCGGTGGATTCAATTTAAGCTTTGTTGATCATATCCTTTTTCCTCGTTCCAAATGTTTTCCCATGCCGGTGCACCTCCTAATCATCCACTTCTCGCTATTCAATTGTTCCGGAGTGCTGAAGATATCTCAGAAGATTCCAGTTTCCATTCTCTATTCGCTCAACTTCTTTTGAGGATGTTATCTCATTCAAGCCATTCAATTCAACCGGCGCAATCTTCCTTTTAAATCATTCAACGGTGTTTCTTTTGAGTGGGCCCTAACCCACAGGTCTTTTCCCAGGATCTTACCTGACTCTTATTTTTTCCGGAGTTACTCTCAAATTCTTCTCCAAGTTTGACGTATGAATGAATTATCATAAGTCATATGTATTTCCCCAAGATCTGTCAAATTCTTTTCATTATTGGCTCAACCTTTTCGCTTTTCATTCTTCCGGGGTGTCTCATCAGTTATCATGGTGGTGTTTCCTATCGTCATTCTCAACATTTGATGAGCGAAAAAGGGTTTTTCCTCCAAATCCTATCCGTTCTCTCAGAGAGGCGTAGTTCAAGCTTGATACCATCCTCTCATAATTGTTTTGATTGTGAGAATTCTTTTCACCTATCCAGAGCATTTCATGAGTTGTTTTCATTTCTTTCCTCCGAAGACGATCTTTTCAAATATTATTCATGCCAGCTTTCAGCTCTCGTTATCCAAATCATACCGGTGCATCGTTCAAATATCCTCTAATCAGTTCATGATCTCTTCGTTTCACTTGTATCTAAATTCTTCTCAAGTTTCTTCTTTCATTTTCAATTCTTATGGTGGTTCGTTCAAGATTTCTCTTCCTCCGTTATCATATCAATTTATTCGTTGTATCAATCCTACCGGTGGTTTGCTGAAGACCTTCCCTAGTTCGCGCTATATCTATCTTAATCCTTTCTACGAGAATAAGCAGTATGCCCAATCCGTTGATTTTCAGCAACTTAAATTGGTGAAGGATACACATAACATAATTCTTATTCTTGCTTCATACAAGGGATGGATTCATTCTTCTAGAGTTTGTTCACAATGAGTAAATTCTAGGTTCGAGATGCTTCATCTTTTCTTATACGGAGTTGCAAGCTTTTTGTTTATCTCGTCGTGAAGCTCCATCTAATCATTGCAAGGCTTCAATCTTATTATTTTCATCCTTCACTTCCTTTTGATCATTCTTTTATTACCGGAGTTCTTCATGGAGGCTCTACATGGTGGTTAATCAAGGATTCCTATCATTCTTCAATTGTTCGTCAAAATTTCCCTCGAAGTTTTGATCTGCCAAGATATACTCTAAAATAAACATGGTGTTCAACACATGTCTTGTTTTGAGGAGTTCAAGTATTCTTAATCTTGCATTCCAAAGTGCAATTCTTTCAAATCTCATCTTTTGAGGTGGTGTTATGTCATTGTTGATAATTTCCCTTCGTGTTTCATGATTCACAAGTTTTCAAGAGTGACATATCTAAATCCATCATTTTCTCTTTGCTTAAGACATCTTTTCAACCAATCAACCTCTTCATTGGAATTATCTTGGGTTATATTTCACCTAAAGCTTTCTCTAAGGATTGGTGCTATTTATGGTGCTTATAAATGACCCAAGCTCTTCATTTATCCTCCCGGTGAAATAAGTTTCTAGTCTCCTTGTTGATATCAATCCAATCTATTATTTCCGTTAGTGGCAGGTTGTCACCTCATAATCTTGAGATGTTTTCCATAAGCCCACAACAAGCTTACTCTTTTTCGTTGTTGGTTTTCCAACAACTCCATTCGACCCTTCCCCTAAAGATGCTTTTTCAAGATCATTTGAGGTTGAGATGTCGTTTTCTTCTCCGTTCCATTAATTCCATTCTTTTAGGCTTTATGATGTTGTTCTATTCAACTAATCATCTCATTGTTGTCAAAGATCATGTTCTTTTCATTGCTTATCCATTTAACCGGAGTGTCGTGTTTTCATTCGAGCTCTCTCATCTTATCATGTTTTGCCTCCCTTCTCAACCGGAGTGCTGTTTGAAATCTCTCCTACCAATTGTGCCATTCTTTCAATAGTTTCGGAGGCAGTGTGTTGTGGATTTCATCAAGTATCATCCAATCTTCCCAAGTTCATATTCAATTCCTTTCATTTTCAGTCGGAGTGCTATCCAAATTATATCATTCTTATTCCTTCTCTATCTTGTTTTAATCGGAGTGTTGTGGATATCATTCCTCTTCTAACCGGAGTCTCATCCAAGTGCTTTCATTTTTGCCAAGTTCATATGCTAAGCCTTCCTTTTCCAACCGGAGTTTGTCGTATTTGGTCTTTATCGTTCCTTGTACATCTCGTCTCAACCGGAGTGCTTGCATGTAGTTCTTGTCCATTGTAACCTTTTTATTATGTTTTTCCAATCTACAAGGTTCTAGTAATGTTCCTTGTTCCTCTGCTCCAACGGAGTATTTTCAACTTTATTCATCTTCGTTGCATTCTTTCTTTCAATTTGTTCAACCTCCCAAGGTTCGTGGTTTCACTCGTTTGTCAAAGAAGCAACTTTGTTTTACCTCTTCTCGTCCTTTTACGTTTCCCTCCGGTGCCATCCTAGATCTCGGGACGAGATCCTCTCATAGTGGCGGAGTGTTGTAACGCCCCTAGACCGACGCGCCAGGTGTCTTCCAGTTTATTCGTTGTTGTTGCCTTGTCATTTGCATGCGTGTTGCATCTTGACATGTCATCATCCGCATTGCATCATCAGGTTTTCAAAACTTGCATTCATTCGGGTCTCCTAGTTCTTTCCATCGTTCGTTCTGAGCCCGTCCACACTTGCTATATCCACTACAACAATAACCCCCCTTTAGCAGCACAACGATGCGTTATTGTATGCCCGTATAAACGTTGTTGAGGTCTACACCAACGGATGAATATGCGTTGCCTTTGGTGGCATTGCAAGAGTCTACAACAACGTATACACATGCGTTGGTAAGCAATGTGGAGATGCGTTGCAACACCGGCAACATATATAGTAAGCCCATAACAATGCTTCATATCCATTGCTGGTTACCCTACATATGAGGATTTCCAAATGGATCATTGCAACAACTACATAGCATGGACAATTAATTGCATTTCATATATTTACACCCAAAATTATTAGGTCAATTCAAACAGTGCATAGAAGCCATGATATAATAAACATAAAGATCTCATATATAAAATTAACTCTGTTGCATTTGGCATTACAAAGAACACAATCCAAAGATTACAGCTTGTGAAACTATGTAGTAGTAGCCCAATTATTGACCATGCAATCAACGTCTCAGCCATTGTAGAACATAATGCGACCATGAAAGTGATGTTCTAAAACGTAATGCTAAACTATCTAGTAGAAGCCCAATTCTTGACCTCAGAATCAGCATGTGCCATGCATCATCTATTTTTCTTGGCAATCTACAACAACAAAGAAACAAGATCAGTAACTTATGGTAGAGAAAAACCAGGTTGATGGAAACGTAAAATTTAAAGAAGCAACATATAAAGGTTGAAGGTCATGCGATAATTATTCCTATTACATATATTTAGTGGCATGTTCTACACCATCAACACTTTTCCACCTTGTATATGAAATGAATGACCTGATACAATGTGCATTGTGTAGTATTGCACACATAATACTAACAAAGAACTAAGAAGATAGCTTGATTATCACACCTCTTTACCGTACTAAAATTTAAAGCTACGTTGTTTGTTGAATTGCAAACATAAGAAACCATACAGGAGAGAACAATTGAAACTTCAATATTCAGCCATGCAGAATGCTTACAAACCCTTTTCCATTTCTAGATGCACTATTTTCTTAACCAAATAGACAAGAAAACATGACATATGCACAAATTGTACATTTACTAGTAGAAATAAAAACATATACAAAAAAAGTAGTGGTGGAATTGAATGGAAAACATGTGCGTGCAGTTTGTTTGTTTGTCACCAAATAACAGAATGTTCACTTACAATATAGCATGTCTCATTTCTTGGTAAGATGGCATAGAAACACAAATAACATCAATAAGTTCAAAAGCTACAGCCAAATTTATTACATCTTTATAGGAAAAAAGGTTGCCCACTTGCTTTTATAAGAGTGTATCCATTTATCATTATGTAGTATTCGGATGGAAACAAGATGTGCCCTGCAGTACTCACAAGTAGAAGTTACAATTGATTGGATTTAGAATTGATTTACCTCCATATTCCACAGAATTAGTTCATACTCTGATGAACCAAACGCACTCATGCTAATTATTTTTAAGTTATACAATGTACTACAACCAGGTGGAGTGAATTGATATATACTCCCTCCGTCTCATAATGTAAGATGCCTTTTGACACTACACTAGTGTGAAAAAACATCTTACATTATGGGACGGAGGGAGTAATATGTAAGCGCTTGATCGTTAGTGAGATATGGGCATGGTCCTGATGTTGGCCTAGTCATTGTTTGGTAACCGCCACATACTACTAATCCCTAAGCTGAAGTGACCAAGCTATGAGGCATCATGCGCACGTAGCGACACCATGCGAGTGAGAGTGATGGACCCTACTGGCTAGCTGACTAGTCCATTGTGGCAGCAATGGCAGCTAAACGGACAATGGTCGGCGACAGCAGGCAAGCGAACATCGGCAAGAGCAGCAGACAACTTTAGTGTTCGCCCTACCCTAAATAAAATTTATACTTCGCACACAACCATAGGCATACATGTGTGGACAAACAAAAATCATAGTTTCCCAATAGGTTGAAATTTCTCAATATTAAGGAATACCTGATTCAACATCGGGATGGCGGAGCACGGTTGAGGCGGCCTGAGTGGGGATGGAGGAGGGAAACCGGAGAACCGAATCCGGCCTCACACGATAGGATGAAGGTAGGCGGCGGCGTTGTGGGTACTTTATCCCTAGGATGTGTTTCTTTTTTTATTTTTCAACAAAGTGGTCAATAGTCGTGCGAAGTGGGAAGTGGCAAGTGGGGACTTTAATCCTAGCAACGCATCGATGTTTCATTGGAGGGAATGCGTAGTTGTAGGGGGTTCTCGTTGTAGTGATCATAGCCGCATCATGGGTGTTACATTTGATCTTCTGCGCTTCGAGTGGTTTGTGGTGTGGTCGAATGATTATATCATTGTCGAATGGAATTTGGTTATCCGAGTGGAACTCATGGTCGAGTGGGTTGCACCTTGAAGTAATTCCAGTCGATAGAATTTATTGTCCTTTGGACGTCTTTCACTATAGGGCAGTGTCCTTGGGAAGGGTGCTTAGATCAGGTCTATTGCCCTACCCCAAGTACACGGCACCGTCAGGAGCAACGAAGACGACGGTGGTTGCCTAGCCAGGCAGAAATCGAGGTTGCGTGGGGAAGTGGAGACGCCCACGTCCCATCAATCGCCACACGTCAATCAAGGCCGCAGGCTGTTGGGGCCTGCGGCGCTCCTCACTGGCCCTTTGGTTCGCCGCGAAGCCAAGAACGAGCGTGCCTTGGGCCCGGGGCTATTGTCGGAGTCCTAGGAACGGGGGTACCCAGACTTGCCTGCCTGCAGCCCTAGGCGTGGCTCCTCCAGCTGCCTGGTGTGGCCCATCTTCATAGACCAACACTCAAGACCCTCGCGAGGGGCCATGCCTCGCAAAGGCGGACGACAAAAGACCTCCTCAGGGGCAGCCTCACTAGGCTGGTGATAACCCACAAGTATAGGGGATCGCAACAGTTTTCGAGGGTAGAGTATTCAACCCAAATTTATTGATTCGACACAAGGGGAGCTAAAGAATATTCTCAAGTATTAGCAGCTGAATTGTAAATTCAACCACACCTGGTAACATAATAACTGCAGCAAAGTATTTAGTAGCAAAATAATATGATAGTAGTGGTAACAGTAGCAAAAGGTAACAATAATAAAAGTAATGTTTTTCGTGACTTAATCTATTCTTTAAGTCTGTCATTTTCTCTAGACCCTTCTCCTGCATTACTGCAACTTTAGTAACCATAATAATGTATGCTAGTAGGAGCTGTATCAAAAACTATAGAATAGTACTCCATTGGACTAATCTACAGTAAGAGAATAAATGTTAGACTGGGGGAGTATATATATAACATGGATCATAAAAGTTAGGAAAACTGATGCAATAATAAGGGTTCAACTAACATGAAATATCTCTTTGTGGCAAACCAGAGGGAATTGCTAGATAATTGGTACTCTTTTTTCTCCAAGTCAGCCACCTCAATCTTGACTACTGAAAGTCTGTCCTCGGAAGAATATATTAAAAAAGGAAATTTCCAAATAGCATACTTATTTTCCACTAGTCATAGAACTTATGTCAACGTCAATTCTCAAGGAAAGCATAAGATGAAATCACCGCCATATTACAAGCACAAGTAGAATCTCCATTCTGTTCATGAAGATACAGGTTCATCAGTAGGCAACCAGCCACACATACCTCAAATTAAGTACTAACGTAGATCCCAGGGCCGATGGAGTGAACTGGAGGAAAGCAAATAGAGAGGGGAGAAAATAATCACCTTGGCGTAAAGGTTGCAGAAGCCCTTGATGAGGGTGAAGAACAGGGTCACTGGAGATGACGAACACGGACTGACAGGCGTAGATGGAGACGATGGAGCTGCAGATGGTCTTGCCGACGCCGCCCATGCCACCAACGAAGATCCACTCGAGGGTGTCCTGCTCCAGGTGGTTCCGCATCGTCGGGTCCGGCACGTCGCCGACCTGCACCATCGCCGCGGTCGACATCGTGTCGCTCCTCCGATTCCACGGGGTTGCAGTTCGGGGTGGGAGGGAAGGGTGGTGTCGGACTGATGAGGAAACCCTCGACATCGGGATGGCAGAGCACGGTTGAGGCGGCCTGAGTGGGGAGGGAGGAGGGAAACCGGAGAACCGGATCCGGCCTCGCACGATAGGATGAAGGTAGGCGGCGGCGTTGTGGGTAGTTTATCCCTAGGATGTGTTTCTTTTTTCTTTTTCAACAAAGTGGTCAATAGTCGTGCGAAGTGGGAAGTGGCAAGTGGGGACTTTAATCCTAGCAACGCATCGATGTTTCGTTGGAGGGAATGCATAGTTGTAGGGGGTTCTCGTTGTAGTGATCATAGCCTCATCGTGGGTGTTACATTTGATCCTCTGTGCTCCGAGTGGTTCGTGGTGTGGTCGAATGATTACATCGTTGTCGAGTGGAATTGGGTTATCCGAGTGGAACTCACGGTCGAGTGGGTTGCACCTTGAAGTAATTCCAGTCGATAGAATTTATTGTCCTTTGGATGTCTTTCACTATAGGGCAGTGTCCTTGGGGAGGGTGCTTAGATCAGGTCTATTTCCCTACCCCAGGTACACGGCACCGTCAGGAGCAATGAATACGACGGTGGTTGCCTAGCTAGGCAGAAATCAAGGTTGCGTGGGGAAGTGGAGACGCCCACGTCCCATCAATCGCCACACGTCAATCAAGGCTGCATGCTGTTGGGGCCCACGGCGCTCCTCACTGGCCCTTGCTTCGCCGCAAAGCCAAGAACGAGTGTGCCTTGGGCCCGGGGCTATTGTCGGAGTCCTGGGAACGGGGGTACCTAGACTTGCCTGCCTGCAGCCCTAGGCGTGGCTCCTCCAGCGGCCTGGTATGGCCCATCTTCATCAACCAACACTCAAGACCCTCGCGAGGGGCCAAGCCTCGCGAGGCGGATGACAAAAGACCTCCTCAGGGGCAGCCTCACTAGGCTGGTGATAACCCACAAGTATAGGGGATCACAACAGTTTTCGAGGGTAGAGTATTCAACCCAAATTTATTGATTCGACACAAGGGGAGCTAAAGAATATTCTAATGTATTAGCAGCTGAGTTGTAAATTCACCCACACCTAGGCATTGGATCGGTGATGGAGAATTATGCTGGATGCGGTTCATCATGTAACAATCATAATCTAGGGTGACACAGAACTAGCTCCAGTTCATCAATGTAATGTAGGCATGTATTCCGAATATAGTCATACGTGCTTATCGAAACGAACTTGCATGACATCTTTTGTCCTACCCTCCCATGGCAGCGGGGTCCTATTGGAAACTAAGGGATATTAAGGCCTCCTTTTAATAGAGTACCAGAACAAAGCATTAACACATAGTGAATACATGAACACCTCAAACTACGGTCATCACCGGTAAGTATCCCAATTATTGTCACTTCGAGGTTAACGGATCATAACACATAATAGGTGACTATAGACTTGCAAGATAGGATTAAGAACTCTCATATATTGATGAAAACATAATAGGTTCAGATCTGAAATCATGACACGCGGGCCCTAGTGACAAGCATTAAGCATAGCAAAGTCATAGCAATATCAATCTCAGAACATAGTGGATACTAGGGATCAAACCCTAACAAAACTAACTCGATTACATGATAGATCCCATCCAACCCATCACCGTCCAGCAAGCCTACGATGGAATTACTCACGCACGGCGGTGAGCATCATGAAATTGGTGATGGAGGATGGTTGATGATGACGATGGCGACGGATTCCCCTCTCCGGAGCCCCGAACAGACTCCAAATCAGCCCTCCCGAGAGGTTTTAGGGCTTGGCGGCAGCTTCGTATCGTAAAACGCGATGAATCCTTCTCTATTTTTTTCTCCCCGAAACCAAATAAATAGAGTTGGAGTTTAGGTCGGAGGAGCTCTAGGGGGCCCACGAGGTAGGGGGCGCGCCCTAGGGGGGCAGGCACGCCCCCACCCTCGTGGACAGGTGGTGGGCCCCATGGTCTTCATCTTTTGCAAGGATTTTGTAACGCCCTCGATGCGGCTATATCTCCCACATGTCGAAGCACGACATAGAGGCATAACCGCATTGAAAGCAATGTCGCAAGTGAGGTAATCTTCACACAACCCATGTAATACATAAGGGAAAGAGATACATAGTTGGCTTACAATCGCCACTTCACACAATACACGAATAAAGCATAACATCACCCAAATACAATCAAGGTCTGACTACGGAACCAAAATAAAAGAAGACTACCCCAAATGCTACACGGATCCCCGATCAACCCCAACTGGGCTCCACAACTGATCAACTAGAATGAAACAACACAAAGGACAAGATCTTCATCGAGCTCCTCCTGAGCTTGGTTGCATCATCTGCATGGTAACCTCGGCACCTACAAGCTGGTTTTGGAAGTATCTGTGAGTCACGGGGACTTAGCAATCTCACACCCTCGCGATCAAGACTATTTAAGCTTATAGGAAAGGTAAAATGTATGAGGTGGAGCTGCAGCAAGCGACTAGCATATTTGGTGTCTAACATAAGCAAATGAGAGCGAGAAGAGAAGGCAAAGCACGGTCGAACAACTATGATCAAGAAGTGATCCTAGAACAACCTACGTCAAGCATTACTCCAACACCGTGTTCACTTCCCGGACTCCGCCGGAAAGAGACCATCACGGTTACACACGCGGTTGATGTATTTTAGTTAAGGTGAACTTCAGGTTTTCTACAACCGGACATTAACAAATTCCCATCTGCCCATAATCGCGGGCACGGCTTTCAAAAGTTCAAATCCCTACAGGGGTGTCCCAACTTAGCCCATCACAAGCTCTCACGGTCAACGAAGGATATTCCTTCTAGCGGGAAGACCCAGTCAGACTCGGAATCCTGGTTACAAGACATTTCGACAATGGTAAAACAAGACCAGCAAAGCCACCCGAATGTGCCGACAAATCCTGATAGGAGCTGCACATATCTCGTTCTCAGGGCACACCGGATTGTCCAAACTTCCGGTAGGCCAGCCCAGAGTTGCCCATGGTGGCCACTGGCGGCTGACAAGGTGGACCAACACTCATAGGAGCACTGGCCCGGGGGGTTAAAATAATGATGACCCTCGAGAGCACGACTCCCAAGGGAAAATAAAAGGCTAGGTGGCGAATGGTAAAACCAAGGTTGGGCCTTGCTGGAGGAGTTTTATTCAAAGCGAACTGTCAAGGGGTTCCCATTATAACCCAACCGCGTAAGGAACGCAAAATCGGGGAACATAACACCGATATGACGGAAACTAGGGCGGCAAGAGTGGAACAAAACACCAGGCATAAGGCCGAGCCTTCCACCCTTTACCAAGTATATAGATGCATTAATTAAATAAGAGATATTGTGATATCCCAACAAAATATCCATGTTCCAACAAGGAACAAAACTCCAATCTTCATTTGCAACTAACAATGCTATAAGAGGGGCTGAGCAAGGCAGTAACATAGCCAAACAACGGTTTGTTAGGACAAGGTGGGTTAGAGGCTTGGTTCAACAATATGGGAGGCATGTTAAGCAAGTGGTAGGTATCACAACATAGGCATAGCAAAAGAGCGAGCAACTAGCAAGCAAAGATAGAAGTGATTTCGAGGGTATGGTCATCTTGCCTGAGATCCCGCATGGAAGAAGAACGAGTCCATGAAGAAGACAAACGGACGTAGTCGAACGGGTCCTCACAAAAGCTATGTTATCGGAACCAACCCGAAGAAACAAACACCGGAAAGAAGCACACAACATAGTAAACAACCAACACATGAACATGATATGATATGCGGGATGAGGTATGTGATGCATATGCAAGATTTGACAAGGAATGATTGAACCTGGCCTCAACTTGGAAAACCAAGAGTGCCACTGGAAAGGTGAGGTGATTTCGGTTGAAATCGATATAAAGATCACCGGAATCGGATGCACGGTTTGGAAATGGCAAGCGAAACAAATATGGCACCGGTCTGCGATAATCAGCAAGTAGCCATCTAAATGCAACAAGATAAATATGCTACAGCCACTCAAGAAGCTTGACAAAAGATGAACATTGAGCTACGGCTAATTCATCCAATAACAGGTTTAAACAAGCATGGCAAAAGTGCAAACGATAACAGGTTTCACACTTTGTGAAATTAACACAAGCCTGGAATTTAACATCAGGAAGCACACTTTGGAGCATGAAAACTATAGGCTACAAGAACTTAACATGGCAAAGCAAGGCATGGCATGAAGCTACTAAAATCACTTAACAAAAGTCCCTTAGTGACCTTGAGCCAAAAGGGATCAGATAATACAATTGCAAGCATGTGAACATAGCAAAACATAAACAGATTCAGACTTAGTGAAAAACTAGAGCATGCAAAACAGTTAACGAGTAGGCATGTTTACGAGCTCTATGCACTCAATACAGAGTATGGCATGACAAAATAAGCATACACCCATCAATAATACATGGCATAAAAGCTACACATGGCAAGAACAACAAAATAGCATGCACGGAACAATAACAACATCCTCGGCAAAATCGCTAACAAGTCAACAATCTGCCAGGATTCACGATATAGCAAAAGTAGAGCTCGATTGACTCAAGCTAGGGTACTCCATAATTGCAAACAAATACATGGATGGATAGAGCATCACAATGTTAACAAATCATCCTTACTGATCGTCCTCAAAAGAGGCACGGATCACTAGGAAACAACAAGAATATATGGCATACCGACAAAATCAGGACAAGGACTTAGTGAAATTCTAAGTCCCTGAAATCAGCATTACCGATTACGCTACTTTGCAAGCTTGTGCTAGTCACCACAAATATCACAAAAATACATGGCAAGCACCTCTGTAAAGATGGCATGGCATATAACAAAACACATGTAGAGCTCAGGATCATAGCATGCACACATTAATCATCGCAAAAATGACAAAATGCCATTTGATGAAACAGATCTGACAAAATACTCATATAGCCCTCTTCCAACAACATTTCGGGCATCAAGATGAGCTCAAATGAAAATGATGCAATGAGATGAAATGATCTACTCGTCGAGATGAACATTCTGATATGCTACACGCACGAATCGTAGCTACGGATGCAAAGTTACGATGCAATGGAAAATGCAAAAAGATTAGGGTTCGGAGGGAAAAGTCAACCGGGGTGGATCTGGATCTAGATCTGAGGCGGTTACTGTAGCGGTGCGCCTCCCGAGGTTCGTCGGCGTTCGAAGTTCGCCGAAGTCGGTGGGAAGAGGGCGGCGAGGTGCTCCCGGGCCGGATCTCGCCGGATCCGGCCGGCGGGGAGCCGGAGTGGCGACAGGGAGCCGCGGCGGAGGTGGAGGAGGCGCGGGCCGGCCGCGGCGGAGCTCGGCTCCGGCCGGTGAGGTGCGGCGGCACCGGCGGGCGGTGAGGTGTGGCAGGGCGGCGAGGCCGTGGTGCGGACGGGCGGCGAGTGGCGGCGCGAGCGCGGCGGAGGCGTGCTGCGGCGGCGGGCGACTGCGCCGGCGAGGAAGCTCGCGGCGGAGAGGGCGCATGGTGGCGGGGAAGCCGGCGGCGAGGCAGGCGGGAGCAGGCGGCAGCGGGGATGCGCGCCGGCGAGCGGGCGCACTCGGGCGGAGGCGGCGGAGCTGTTCGGGCCCGGGCGGGCCTGCCCTGGGCCGCACGGGCCCGCGGCGGTGGAGGGACAGGTGGCGGCCTGCCATAGGCGCGGTTCGGCGGCGGCGGTTGTCCAGCCAGGGCGGACATTGTCCGGCGGCGCACGATGGAAAAATTAGGGTTAGGGGTGGAGGAGACCCGGATTTTTGGGGAGAAGGCCTTTATATAGAGGTAGAGGGAGCTAGGAGAGTCCAAATGAGGTGCGGTTTTCGGCCACGCGATCGTGATCGAACGACCGAGAGGTTGGAGGAGGTTTAGGTGGGTTTTGGGCCAAATTGGAAGGGTGTTGGGCTGCAACAGACACGGGGCCTTTTTGGTCCCTCGGTTAACCGTTGGAGTATCAAACGAAGTCCAAATGGCACAAAACTTGACAGGCAGTCTACCGGTAGTAAACCAAGGCCGCATGACAAGTCTCGGTCGATTCCGGAAATGTTTAACACCCACACACAAAAAGAGGTAGAAAGGGACACTGGGTGACATAGGAGCGCCGGATTGCAAAACGGACAACGGGAAAAAAGCTCGGACGCATGAGACGAACATGTATGCAAATGAAATGCAGATGATGACATGATATGCAATGCATGACACGCAAGCAATGGCAACGCAACAACAGCGGAACACTGGAGGACACCTGGCACATTGGTCTCGGGGCGTTACAAATTTTTTATTATTTCCGAAACGATGTTCCGTGAAGTTTCAGGTCATTCCGAGAACTTCTATTTCTGAACATAAATAACACCATGGTAATTCTGCTGAAAACAGCGTCGGTCCGGGTTAGTTCCATTCAAATCATGCAAGTTAGAGTCCAAAACAAGGGCAAAAGTGTTTGGAAAAGTAGATATGACGGAGACGTATCAACTCCCCCAAGCTTAAACCTTTGCTTGTCCTCAAGCAATTCAGTTAATAAACTGAAAGTGATAAAGAAAAACTTTTACAAACTTTGTTTTTTCTTGTTGTTGTAAATATGTAAAGCCAGCATTCAAGTTTTCAGCAAAGATTATGACTAACCACATTCACAATAACGCTTAGGTCTCCAGTTTACTCATATCAATGGCATAATCAACTAGCGAGCAATAATAATAAATCTCAGATGACAACACTTTCTCAAAACAATCATAATATGATATAACAAGATTGTATCCCGCTAGCCCTTTCTGAGACCGCAAAACATAAATGCAGAGCACCTTTAAAGATCAAGGACTGACTAGACATTGTAATTCATGGTAAAAGAGATCCAGTCAAGTCATACTCAATGTAAACTAACAATAATGAACGCAAATGACAGCGGTGCTCTCCAACTGGTGCTTTTTAATAATAGAATGATGACTCGACATAAAAGTAAATAGATAAGCCCTTCGCAGAGGGAAGCAGGGATTTGTAGAGGTGCTAGAGCTGAGGTGAATAATATTTTGAGCGATATACTTTCATTGTCAACATAACAACCAAGAGATGGTGATATCTTCCATGCTACACACATTATAGGCGGTTCCCAAACAGAATGGTAAAGTTTATACTCCCCCTTCCACCAACAAGCATCAATCCATGGCTTGCTTGAAACAACGAGTGCCTCCAACTAACAAGAGTCCCAGGGGGAGTTTTATTTGCAATTATTTTGATTTCATTTGCATAAAGCATGGGACTGGGCATCCCGGTGACCAGCCACTTTCTCATGAGTGAGGAGCAGAGTCCACTCCTCTTGAGAATAACCCGACTAACAAGGAAGATACGGACAGCCCTAGTTGATACATGAGCTATTCGAGCATACAAAACATGATATTTATTTGAAGGTTTAGAGTTTGGCACATACAAATTTACTTGGAATGGCAGGTACGTACCATAAATAGGTAGGTATGGTGGACTCATATGGAATAACTTTGGGGTTTATGGAGTTGGATGCACAAGTAGTATTCCCGCTTAGTACAGGTGAAGGCTAGCAAAAGACTGGGAAGCGACCAACTAGAGAGCGACAACAGTCATGAACATGCATTAAAATTAATCAACATCGAATGCAAGCATGAGTAGGATATAATCCACCATGAACATAAATATCGTGAAGGCTATGTTGATTTTCTTTCAACTACATGCGTGAACATGTGCCAAGTCAAGTCACTTAAATCATTTAGAGGAGGATACCACCCTATCATACCACATCACAACCATTTTAATAGCATGTTGGCACGCAAGGTAAACCATTATAAGCTCCTAGCTAATCAAGCATGGCACAAGAACTATGATCTCTAGTTGTCATTGCAAACATGTTTTTTCATAATAGGATCAATCAGGAACGATGAACTAATCATATTTACAAAAACAAGAGAGGTCGAGTTCATACCAGCTTTTCTCATCTCAATAAGTTCATCATATATCGTCATAATTGCCTTTCACTTGCACGACCGAATGATGTGAATAATAATAATAGTGCGTGTGCATTGGACTAAGCTGGAATCTGCAAGCATTCAACAAACAGGAGAAGACAAGGCAATATGGGCTCTTTTTTCAGATCAACAATAATGCATATAAGAGCCACTTCAACAATTTAATTATGGTCTTCTCCTATCGACCCCCAAAGAAAAGAAAAGAAATAAAACTATTTACACAGGAAAGCTCCCAACAAGCAAAAGAAGAACAACAAATATTTTTGGGTTTTCTTTTTAATAACTACTACAAGCATGGAAAGTAAACTAATTAAAATCTATAACTAATTTTTTTGGTTTTTCTTAAGGCTTATCAAACACACAAGAAGAAAGCATAAAAAGGAAAATAAACTAGCATGGATGATACAATGAAAAAGTATGAGCACCGACATCTAGCAATGAGTGTGTGAACATAAATGTAATGTTGGTGAGAAATACGTACTCCCCCAAGCTTAGGATTTTGGACTAAGTTGGTCTATGGCCAAGGCAGGCCTGGCGGATATCCATAATAGTAGTTGGGGTCATACTATGAAGAAGAAGACTCCGATTGCCACTGGTTGGCAATCATCTCCGGATCCCACTTGTAATTAGACTGTCGTGGAGGATCAACTTGTGGTTCCGGCTCTGGCTCTGTGGCTGATGTAGGGTTCCAATAGGTGTGAATAGCCTCTAACGGAACAATGTACTGGCATGCAGATAAATCAAACAAGGAAGGAGCAGGCATGGTAATAGCCTCAGGATGATGTTTATCAAAGAACAATTTGTATTTAAGCTCTCCTTCCCTATTCTTAACAAGAAAATCATGTGCCACCATACTATTATAATCTAAATAAACATGAGGCAGCACTTTTTCTTCCTTCTCATAATGCCTAGTAGGTATGTTAAAATGTGCAACTAGGCATGAAGCATAGATGCCTCTAAAGATGGGGCCCTTTGTACGGTTCGGACTTAACCGTTTAGCAATAATGTCGCCCATACTAACAGAGTTATCACTGAATAAACCGTGGAGCAAAATAATAATTTCAGAAACACTAAGGTTTCCACAGTTTCCGCGACCAATTAAGCAACGACTAGCAAACAATGCAAAATAGCATAAAACAGGAAAATGTATGCTAGTGATTCGTGCATCGGAAACCTTCCTCGTTTCCCCTACAGTGATGATATCAATAAACCCGTCCACACCGCTATGATGTGGTTCCTCTGTCGTGCCCTCGAAAGGGACCAAACAAACCCGACAAAAATCATAAAGTGACATCTCCTTGTTCTCATCATATAAATAAAACTCCACCGTAGGTGGTGAGCTCCTAGAATGGAAATGAAAGTTTTGCACAAAGATATTTGTGAGTAGGAGATACTGATCGCGTTGGTCGTGGAGGAAAGCGATGAGGCCTGCATTCTTAGCCAATTCATAAAAATCTTCATAAATCCCGGCTGCTCTCAAGAAATCATCGGAAGGCCATTCACACGACCGAACCTCCATAGTGCGAGGCAGATTATACTTGGGCTTCTGTGCCTTTTCCTTTGAGCTTCAGCTCGATGAGCCCCTCAAAAGTCTCTTCATTATTTTCTAAAAAATTCTGAAATTTTTAGTAACTTCAAAATAAAAGTAAACCAAACTCAATAATATTGATAGCAAGTACTCCTACAAGTGCCTATAGCCTATATCATGCATCAAAACTATTTGGAACCATATAAATTTGACATGCAAGCTCAAGAACATGGTCACCTAGGCAGCAAAAATTTGCAATGAATAAAGCACTAGAACAAAAAATAATTGGACCAATGGAGGAGTCACATACCAAGGAACAATCTCCCCAAGCAGTTTTGCGAGAGGTGCTTTGAGCAAGGAGATTGAAAATGGCAACAAGATGAGCTAGAACTCGTGCTTGAGCTGGATATTCGTGTTTGGGGGAGGAAGAAGGAGTGTGTGGGTGCGGGAATAAGTGGAGGAGGGCCACCGTGGGCCTACAAGGCAGGGGGGGCATGCCCAGGGGGTAGGGCACGCCCTCCACCCTCGTGGGCAGGTGGGTGACCCCCTGCTGTGTTCTCAATGCCAAATATTCTTGAAAAAAATCATATTTAAATTTCAGGGCATTTGGAGAACTTTTATTTTCGGGGTATTTTTATATTACACGAATAATCACATAACAGACAGAAAAATACTATTTTTATTTTATTTAATATAAATAACAGAAAGTAAAAGGAGGGTACAGAAGGTTGTGCCTTCTAGTTTCATCCATCTCATGATCATCAAAAGGAATCCACTAACAAGGTTGATCAAGTCTTGTTAACGAACTCATTCCAAATAACATGGAATTGGAGAAATTTCTAATAACACTATGTTACCTCAACGGGCATATGCACATCCCCAATAATAAGAATATCATATTTCTTCTTGACAGTAGGAAGAGGAAATTCAAAACCTCCAAATATAATCAATGGAATTCTTCCAATAGAGTTGATACTATGAACTTGAGGTTGTTTCCTCGGAAAGTTTATCGTGTGCTCATTACCATTAACATGAAAAGTGACTTTGCCTTTAGTGTAATCAATAACAGCCCCTGCAGTATTCAAAAAGGGTCTTCCAAGAATAATAGACATACTATCGTCCTCGGGAATATCAAGAATAACAAAGTCCGTTAAAATAATAACATTTGCAACTACAACAGGCACATCCTCACAAATACCAACATGTATAGCAGTTGATATATTAGCCATTTGCAAAGATATTTCAGTAGGTGTCAACTTATTCAAATCAAGTCTACGATATAAAGAGAGAGGCATAACACTAACACTGGCTCCAAGATCACATAAAGCAGTTTTAACATAGTTTATTTTAATGGAGCATGGTATAGTGGGTACTCCTAGATCTCCAAGTTTTTAGGTATTCCACCCTTAAAAGTATAATTAGCAAGCATGGTGGAAATTTCAGCTTCCGGTATCTTTCTTTTATTTGTAGCAATATCTTTCATATACTTAGCATAAGGATTCATTTTGAGCATATCAGTTAATCGCATATGCAAAAAGATAGGTCTAATCATTTCAGCAAAGCGCTCAAAATCCTCATCATCCTTTTTCTTGGATGGTTTGGGAGGAAAAGGCATGGGTTTCTGAACCCATGGTTCTCTTTCTTTAACATGTTTCCTAGCAACAAAGTCTTTCTTATCATTGTGTGTAGAATAGGTAGCCTGACGTAGCTTTACCAGGTCTAGATTTCTAGCTGCCGGAATTCTCCCTCATTGTGTGTACCTTGCATATTATGAGAGAAAAGGCATTTGAATTACTCCAAAAAGCATTATTATGAATAAAAAAATCATAAATAACAGTATGAAAACATGATGCAAAATGGACGCATCAACTCCCCCAAGCTTAGACCTCACTTGTCCTCAAGTGAAAACCGAAATCAGAAAACATGTCCACATGCTTAGAGAGAGAGAAGTGTTGATGAAAACAAAATACGAACATAGAAGCATCATGTTGATTATTATAACAGCAACAAACTTAAACATAAGACTTTTATCATAAATTTCTCATTAATAAGTGACAATTCATCACACTATCGAAGTACGAAGCATAAACTCTATTAGAAACAAACAAATTGTGTTCTCAATCAACTTTGGAACTACAACTCATCATCTTTTCAGGAAGGGTCACATATCAAAGCTTTTAGGCAGGTCCACATACTCAACCATCATTTAGTCTTCTATGATTGCTAACACTCATCGCATACGCATGAGCAAAACATTTCAACCGGACACATAGAAAGATAGGGGCTTATAGTTTCACCACCCAACAAATTCACCTCAAGGGTGATGTCAACAATAATAACCCATGCCGCCCATATTCAACTGGACCTATGTGCCTAGGTCTTTCCTCACCACATGATGCGTGCTAAAGGATAAAAATAAAAAGGAATAGAGAGAAAACTTTGACTCTTTGCATAAAAGTAAATACATAAAAGTAAAAGATAGGCCCTTCGTAGAGGGAAGCAGAGGTTTCCATGCGCTTATTTGTCTGTATGCTCAACCCCTTAGTACAAAAGAACATCATGTTGTATTGCCCCTTGTGATGGCAACCTTTATTATGCAGTCCGTCGCTTTTATTATTCAGCATCACAAGTTCGTACAACGCTCAAATTTCTCTTACACTAAATGATCTCACACTTTTAGAAGCAATTTTTATTGCCTCATTGCACCGATGACAACTTACATGAAGGATCCGACTCAATCCTTAGGAAGGTACGGTGGACACTTGAAAATAAGTTTTGGGTTTAAGGGTTTTTGGATGCACAAGTAGTATCTCTACTTAGTGCGGAATTTTTGGCTAGCAAAGATAGGGGCAAGCACCACATGTTAAATGATCCATGACAATATGACTTCTATGCGAATATGGACAAACATAAATCATTAAGTTGTCTTCCTTGTCCAATGTCATCAATTTTGGCATATAATATTTTTATGGGGGCTCACAATCACAAAAGATTTCCAGTATAGTGTATTTATATGTGAATCTATTCTTCCCTTAATAATTCTTTCATGAGTTGCATCATTGATCAATTCTATGTTTGTCAATCTCTATTAAAATTTTCTACTTGTACTATTCCTTGTGTGGTGTCATCACCTACCATAATATTAGCATATGATCTTCTTGATTATTTCCTTTCTATTTATTTATTTATTTTCTTTTTTTTGCAACATGAAGTTAAAGAAAGCAAAAACTCATACTAAACTTTATTATATATCTCGCACATGATTACAAGGATAGATCACTAAGCAAACTCTTGAAAAGAAAGGATCGAACTAAACTTTTATTCATCAAAAGCAAAAGATAACTATGGATCGAACTAAAATAAGTAAAGGCAAAAGATAGTGGGGATGATACGATACCGGGGCACCTCTCCCAAGCTTGGCGAAAGCCAAGGGGAGTACCCATACCCGATACTGAATTTTCTTTTGGTGATGAAGAAGATGGTGGTGGTGATGAAGAGGAGATCTTGTCCCCGGGTTTCCATGGCAGAGGTCCACCATCATAAGAGGAGGAGTGTGTCTCACAGGTGCTGCAACCGGCAGCCAAACTCATACCTTTAAACCTTGGCTCATATATCAAAGACTTGGTTTTGGATAACGTAGATCTGGCTTTGGAGGAAGTTGATTTGCTCGTTGAGGGTGAAGACGATGTCCTTCATGGACTTGCCATCCACCTTGAGATCACGGGAATGGTCTGTGATCATGAGGTGATTGGCATTGAGTCCACGCTCCACCATCCCCTTCATCGAAATACCTCCTGCTCCACAGCTTCAACCCTGGACTCCGCGGTTCCCATCCCCTTTGGACCTGGCAGATCGCAGGCATGCATCTGAATGACTTAAGGGGGTTGCACCACCTCCCGCAGATACGGGTTGATGATGTTCTTGAAGAACTTGTCCTTGGAGGAGCTTGAAGCGGCCATGGCAGATGGGAGCTGACAGAAAACAACAAGGAAAAGAAAACAAAAGATTTCTTTGTGATACGGTGATCAATAGGTTCGGGGTATATAAAGATTTATTATCTTGGGGGACAAGCAAACTATAGAAAAACGGAGTCCGGAAATTACCTGAGGTGGGCACAACCCACCTGGGCGCGCTTGGGAAGCCAGCTGTGCCTTGGTGTCTTGTGCCCACCAAGGTGCACTTCCTAGAAATTTCTTATTTTCCTAATTTTTGTTATATTCCAAAATAGACAGAAAATATTTTGTGGATTTTTTGGAGTCCGTTTACTTACCGTATCACGTACCTCCTCTTTTTAAAAATTCTGGAGTGTTACGGCAGGACTCTTTTATGTGTTCTTCCGGTGTCATAGTTTGGATAATATTACTTTCAACATTAATGGGCGTACCTAAGATATTATGTTTTATTCGTTGCCCATTAACAACCTTCGGGTTAGTACCTTCGGCATTATTTATTTTGATAGCTCCAGACCGATAAACCTCCTCGATAACATAGGGTCCTTCCCATTTGGAGAGGAGTTTTCCTGCAAAGAATCTGAAACGAGAGTTGTACAAAAGAACATATTCTCCAACTTTAAACTCACTCTTTTGGATTCTTTTATCATGCCATCTTTTAACTTTTTCTTTAAATAACTTGGCATTTTCAGAAGCTTGGTTTCTCCATTCATCTAATGAACTAATATCAAAAAACCTATTTTCACCGGCAAGTTTGAAATCATAGTTGAGTTCTTTGATTTCCCAATATGCTTTATGTTCTAACTCAAGAGGCAAATAACAAGCTTTTCCATAAACCATTTTATAAGGAGACATACCCATAGGATTTTTATATGCTATTCTATAATCCCAAAGTGCATCATCTAATTTCTCAGACCAGTTCTTCCGGGACCTGTTGATAGTCTTTTGCAAAATTAATTTTATTTCTCTATTGCTAAGATCAACTTGACCACTAGACTGAGTGATGCAATTCTATGGTTGACATCATACTTGGCAAGCATTTTACAGAAAGCACCATGAATAAAGTGTGAACCACCATTAGTCATTAAATATCTAGGGACTCCAAACCTTTGGAAAATAACTTCCTTAAGCATTTTAATAGAGGTGTTGTGATCAACGCTACTGGTTGGAATAGCTTCTACCCACTTAGTAACATAATCAACAGCAACCAAAATATGTGTATACCCATTAGAGGAAGGAAAAGGTCCCATGTAATCAAATCCCCAAACATCAAATGGTTCAACAACAAGTGAATAATTCATAGGCATTTCTTGACGCTTACCGATATTACCTATTCTCTGTCATTCATCACAAGATAAGACGAACTAACGGGCGTCCTTGAAGAGAGTAAGCCAATAAAATCCAGCATGATGTCCTCCATATGCTTCGGAGTGACATTTCCTCAGGATTTGTTCCTGTTCATGCTCAGGTACACAACGTCTAATAATACCATCTACTCCTTCTTTATAAAGATGTGGGTCATCGCAAAAGTAATGTCTTAAATCATAGAAGAATTTTTTTCTTTTGCTGGTATGTAAAGCTAGGTGGTAAATATTTAGCAACAATGTAGTTAGCATAGTCAGCATACCAAGGAGTGTTATGAGAAAAATTTATTGCAGCTAAATGCTCATCAGGAAAACTATCATCAATAGGTAGTGGGTCATGAAGAAGATTTTCAAGCCTAGACAAGCTTTCAGCTATGGGGTTCTTAGCTCCTTTCCTATCAGTGATATGTAAATCAAATTCTTGTAGAAAGAGAACCCATCGAACAAGTCAAGGTTTAGCATATTTCTTTTCCATAAGATATTTAATAGCAGAATGATCGGTGTGAACAATTACTTTTGAATCAACAATGTAAGATCTAAATTTATCACAAGCATGCACCACTGCTAGAAGTTTTTTTCAGTAGTAGCATAATTTCATTGAGCACTGATACGTCTCTGTTGTATCTACTTTTCCAAACTCTTTTGCCCTTGTTTTTAACTCTAACTTGCATGATTTGAATGGAACTAACCCAGACTGACGCTGTTTTCAGCAGAATTGCCATGGTGTTATTTTTGTGCAGAACAAAAAGTTCTCGGAATCACCTGAAACTTCAAGGAAATAAGTTTTGGAATTAATAAAAAATATTGGCGAAAGAATCAAGTGAAGGGGGGCCATACCCTGGCCACAAGGGTGGGGGCGCGCCTGTCAGTGTCAAAACCGGCGGATCTCGGGTAGGGGGTCCCGAACTGTTCTTCTAGGGTCGATGGTGACATGAGACGGGGGACACGATGTTTACCGAGATTACAAGAGTTCATCTACCACGAGATCGTAATTACTAAACCCTAGATGTCTAGGCTGTATGATTATGATTGCCTCTATAGACTAAACCCTCCAGTTTATATAGACACTTGAGGGGCCTAGGGTTGTACAGAGTTGGTTTTACAAAGGAAGGAATCTACATATCCGAATGCCAAGCTTTCCATCCACGCAAAGGAGAGTTCCATCCGGACATTGGAAGAAGTCTTCTGTCTTGTATCTTCATAGCCCATCAGTCTGGCCCATGTTACATAGTCCAGACGTCCGAGGAGCCCTTAATCCAGGACTCCCTTAGTAGCCCCTGAACCAGGCTTCAATGACAATGTGTCCAACGCACAGATTGTCTTCGGCATTGCAAGGCGGGTTCCTCCTTCGAATACTCCAAAACAGCCTTTGAACACAAAAAATGCATCCGGCTCTGCAAAATAAGTACCACACACACATAGAGAATATGATATTTCACGAGTCCAATCTACTGAGAACTTTTGTAGCGTGACATCACCTCGCTGCTCGGTCATTATTTTGAACCATTTTTAGCCTCCAGCTGCATGTTTCAAGAAGCGGTTTTGTTGGCATGTCTTGTCAAAGCAGAGATCGTGTCCCCTTATTGCGGGATTCTCATCAATACGGGCATGGGAAATCCAACCACGCAGTCTTCACGGCCTTTAGGGAATAGGCGAGTTTTAAGGCTAGTGGGGAGGCGCTTGATATTCGTAGTCTTTATAAAGGGATAAGGATTTCACCTTTTCACCCACGCATTCTTTCTCTCTGCCCATTCATTCTTGAGCTCCGGCGCCCAAGCTTCCATCCTTTACACCTCAAAAAAGCACTCTAGCCATGTCCGGATCTAGAGCGCAGGGCAAGTGGATGGTTTCCTCCATCAAGGAGAAGGACATCGCCAAGCTCCGCGAGACTGGGTACTTAGCCCAGGAAATTCCCAACGGCTTCCAGCAAAGGGGCAGATCATCCCCACCCCCGGAGCCCAATGAGAGGGTGGTATTCATCACCCACTTCGTCTGCGGATTGGGATTCCCTCTCCACCCATTCATCCACGGTCTTATGTTCTACTACGGGCTAGATATCCATGATCTGGACCCCAACTCCTTCCTCAACATCTCGGCAATCATTGTCGTGTGTGAGGCCTTCCTCCGCATCCCACCCCACATAAGATTGTGGTTAAAGATCTTCAATGTGATGCCGAAGGTGGTGGGCGGTCAACACGCAGAGTGCGGAGGCACCATGGTGAGCAAGATGCCCAACGTATCATGGCCCAAAGGTACCTTCATGGAGATCGTCAAAGGGTAGCAACATCAATGGTCCTATGTCACAGAGCCTTGCGACACCACCTGGGCCGCGGCTCCCGAATTCCAGTCCGCTGCCCCGATGCGGCTCACCTCCTAGCTAGAGAATGGCCTGGACTGGTCTTCATCGGACGAGCTGATAGCACTTCAGACATGCATCAGGAGCATGGTAGACAAGAACATCAAGCTTGTCAATGTGATCCAGGTGATGCTTGTTCACCGAATCCTTCTATGCCAAAGTCGTACTTGCCATTTGTGGGAGTTCGATCCTGCTGAGCACCAGACCTTGCAACAGTTCTTCGGCACTACGCACGAAGACATCTGGAAGGTGCTCTCTAAGGCCAACGAGATATGGCCGGCGACGACCGAGGAACGTGGGCACGACCTGGCCAATCCCGCCAGTCTGGTATGTTTTTCCTATTTCAAGGTGTATCCTTTACTTGCATACTCAAGGAAGACGACTAAGCTTCCCTAATTGTTTGTTCAGGGCTGGACAAAGAAGGCGGAGCAGATTCAGTGTCCGGCTCCGCTACCAAAAAACCCAGCAATCACACTTCTGACGAAGATGCTGGTTCCAGTACCCTACCAAGCGCCAGAGAAGAAGGCCAAGAAGAAGGCCAAGGAGACCAAAAGTGGCCTCTGTCGTAAGGGCAATTCGGATGTGACGTCCGAAGACGCCAAGATCCACTCCTCCCCCACTGAGGAAGAGGAGGAGGAGAAGTCAAGCAACACTGCCCCGGAGGGGGGAAGGAAGAATAGGGCGGCCTCCACGCAACTGGAGGCAGAGGTGTCCAAGAAGGGGAAGGTGTCCCTCGCGGATAACTCCGCGTGGGACATCGATAGCAGCTCCGAGTGGCGCCCCAGGGATAAGCCCCTGGCCGAATCATAAGTACTCAAAGATGCGCACATATATCTAGCTCCTTTACTCCATGGTTTTAACATGTTGAATCATGCACTGCAGTCCGACTCGTTCTGACCTCCAGCGATCCTCATCTTCGGGGAATTCGCTGGATCCGAAGGTGATGGACAGCGGGTCCCTTCCGGCGGCCTCTTCTCCCAAGGCCATGGATGACACCGATGTGTTGTCCCGAAGAACCTCTCTAGGCCAGGGTGAGACGCATGAGGCCATTAGGGTGGTGCTAGAGGGTGAAACCTCGGCCGCCGGACACATGGGGGAGCAAATCCCCGTGGAGACTGGCGATGGGGGCCATATCCAATTCGTCCCCCAGCCAAATACTATTCCGTAGTCCTATACGGCTCCATAATTAGGAAGCAGCCTCCTTCGAAAGAAGGAGGTGCAACGACTTCACCGGTGACCTCTGTCCATCCAGAGGCACTGGATACTCTGCTAGAAGTGCTACAAAGTGCTTCCATTGTTGAGGAACACCGTACCCTCATGAGTACAGTGGTTGAGAGGATTCAGTCCGCAAAGAGCGGACTGACCGAAGCCTGCACAAGCCTTCTAACAGGCTTTGAGGTATGAAACCCAATTTGTAAAAAAGGAATATCATAGTATAGATAGTAGCCCCTGAGACACTGTTCGGTGTTCAAAAAGAAAATCCGGATAGAGGATCAAATAATTTTCACATGAGACTAACCATACGTGTCTATGTTAATAAGCAGGCATCTTTGCTGGCTGCAACCTCTCATGCTGCTGAGGTCTCTGGACTGAAGCAGAGTCTGGAGCGGACCGAGGAAGAGCTCGGTCGTGTGAAAAAACAGCTGGAGGATGAAAGTGCAACTATCCCTAGGTGGTTTTGGTAATTCATAACAACATATAGCTCATTGAGCTAATGCTATTCCAAGATGATTATTTCAGCAAAACTCAATGATTGGCATGGCATGGATGTGAAAGTGGAACCCTCAAAATGCTAAGGACAAAGGATTGGCTCAAGCTCAAAAGCTCAAGACTCTTCATTTTATATTTTAGTGATCCAAGATCACATTGAGTCTTTAGGAAAAGCCAATACTATCAAGGAGGGATGAGGTGTTGCTTAATGAGCCTCTTGCTTCATGTGCTCAGTGCTATGCTCCAAAACCCGCAACTACTTTGCCATATCCACATATGACCTAAACCCTAAGCCAAACTCGGGCATACCGATTCTTTCTATCCGGCGCCACCGAGTTTCACTTGTCATAAGCCACTGCCAAACCCTAGCAAATCGGTTCTACTGATAGGGATCTCGGTCTCACCGAGATGGGATTGCAAACTCTCTGTTTCCCTTTCGTAACTTTTCGGTCTCACCGAAAGAGCGAGTCGGTCCCACCGAGATTGCAATGTAAATTCAGTGTTTCCTTTTTGTAACTTTTCGGTCTCACCGAAAGAGCAAATCGGTCCCACCGAGTTTGCCAGACCAACTCTCTGGTTAGCTAATTACCAAAATCGGTCTCACCGAGTTTGTGTAATCGGTCTCACCGAGATTACGTTATGGCCAACCCCTAACCATATCGGTCCTACCAAGTTGCATGTCAGTCCCACTGAAAATCTCTAACGGTCACTAGGTTTACCTTTTCGGTCCGACCGAGTTTGTTGATTCGGTCGCACCGAGATTGGAAAACCGTGTGTAACAGTTGGATTTTGTGTGGAGGCTATATATACCCCTCCACCTCCTCTTCATTCGTGGAGAAAGCCATCAGAACACATACACCATTCCAACTCATATGTTCTGAGAGAGAACCACCTACTCATGTGTTGAGACCAAGATATTCCATTCCTACCATATGAATCTTGATCTCTAGCCTTCCCCAAGTTGCTTTCCACTCAAATCTTCTTTCCACAAAATCCAAATCCTATGAGAGAGAGTTGAGTGTTGGGGAGACTATCATTTGAAGCACAAGAGCAAGGAGTTCATTACCTACACACCATTTGTTACTTCTTGGAGAGTGGTGTCTCCTAGATTGGCTAGGTGTCACTTGGGAGCCTCCGACAAGATTGTGGAGTTGAACCAAGGAGTTTGTAAGGGCAAGGAGATCGCCTACTTCGTGAAGATCTACCGCTAGTGAGGCAAGTCCTTCGTGGGCGATGGCCATGGTGGGATAGACAAGGTTGCTACTTCGTGGAACCTTTGTGGGTGGTTGCTTCTTCGTGGACCCTTCGTGGGTGGAGCCCTCCGTGGACTCGCGCAACCGTTACCCTTTGTGGGTGGAGCCCTCCGTGGACTCGCGCAACCGTTACCTTTCGTGGGTTGAAGTCTCCATCAACGTGGATGTAGGATAGCACCACCTATCCGAACCACGGGAGAAACATTCGTGTCTCCAATTGCGTTTGAATTCTCCAAACCCTTCCCTTTACATTCTTGCAAGTTGCATGCTTTACTTTCCGCTGCCAGTATACTCTTTGCATGCTTGCTTGAATTGTGTGATGATTGCTTGACTTGTCCTACAATAGCTAAAATCTGCCAAGAACTAAAATTGGGAAAAGGTTAAGTATTTATTTGGTCAAGTAGTCTAATCACCCCCCTCTAGACATACTTTCGATCCTACAAGTGGTATCAGAGCTTTGGTCTCCATTTGCTTTGATCTCCATAGCTTTTGGTGGTCATAGCCTTGGTCTCACAACCTAGGAGAGTATGGCCTCTAGCGAGGGAAATTATCACCGTAGAGGTCCTTACTTTGATGGTACTAATTTTGCTAGTTGGAAGCATAAAATGAAAATGTATATTCTTGGACATAACCCCGCCGTTTGGGCTATTGTGTGTGTTGGTTTGCAAGGTGACTTCTTTGATGGGAAAGAACCAAACCGTGAAGCTACCGCGGATGAGTTGAAGATGTTGCAATACAATGCTCAAGCTTGTGATATTCTCTTCAACGGATTGTGCCCCGAAGAATTCAACAAAATCAGCCGTCTTGAGAATGCAAAGGAAATTTGGGACACTTTGATTGATATGCACAAAGGGACCAACTCTGTCAAGGAATCCAAGTTGGATGTGCTTCAAAGTCAACTTGACAAATTCAAAATGAAGGATGGTGAAGGTGTCGCTGAAATGTACTCTAAGCTTGCTCTCATCACAAATGACATTGCCGGCTTAGGAAGTGAAGAGATGACCGATAGATTCATCATCAAGAAGATTCTAAGAGCCTTGGATGGAAAATATGATACCGTGTGCACATTGATCGAAATGATGACCAATTACAAAGATCTCAAGCTAACGGAGGTGATTGGAAGAATTTTTGCTCATGAGATGTCACTTAAGGATAAAGAGGAACTTCACAACAAATCAAGTGGTGCCTACAAAGCCTCATGTGAAGCCCCTACATCATCAAGTGAGAAAAAAAACTTCAATGAAGAATTGAGCTTAATGGTGAATAACTTCAACAAGTTCTACAAGAGTAGAAGCAAAGATAGAAGCTTCAACTCAAGGTCCTACAATGACAAAAGATCTTCTAGTCGAGAGCGAAACTGTTACAGTTGTGGAAGACCCAGACACTATTCCAATGAGTGTACGGCTCCCTACAAGAGAAGAGAAGATTCTCCAAAAAGAAGAAGCAAAGAATCACCACCAAGAGAGAGAAGGATTAGAGATGATCGTTATGAACGAAGATACTCATGGAGAAGCAAGGATTCAGAAAGGAAGGAAAAATCATCAAGGAGCTACACAAAACAAAGACATCAAGCTCATGTTGGTGAATGGGTATCCGGCTCTGACTCCGACAGCCACTCCGAGAGAAGTTATCACTCCGACTCCGAAGATACTCAAGATGAAGGTGTTGCCGGTCTAGCACTTGTGTCAACCAACTCCTACGACATATTTGACTCCCCAAATGAAGGAATTGGAAGATGCTTCATGGCCAAAGGTCCTAAGGTAACACACCCCGAGTATGTTGATTTCAATAGTGATGAAGATGACTTGTTAGGTGATGATTTGCTTGTTGACAACTCTAGTGATGAATAATATGATGAAATGTCAATTAATCATGCTAATCAAGATAAAACGAATGACAATGATAAGGATAAGATTGAGGCTCTAACTAAAGAACTAAACACTCTTAAGTTAGCTCATGAAACTATCTTCGAAGATCATCGAGAACTTTTAAGAGCTCATGGGAAATTACGCTTTGAAAAGCTCAATCTTGAGCAAGAGCATGAGTTCTTGAAAGCAATCAATGATGATCTCCGCAAGAAAAGTTCTTCTTACATTGCCAAGCGTTTACTCTTATCCACTTACATGCCTCAAGTCAAGTCTAGTAACAAGAACAAGAAAGATTCTTCCTCTAGCAGTAACAATGATCATGCTAAATCCAATATTGTTGCTTCTAGTAGTTCTCTTGATTCCACTAATGATTCTCTTAGCCAAGTTACACTTGAGCAAGAAAATAGCTTATTGAAGGGAATTATAGAGAAAGGAGTGTACAAAAGCCTTGCCGGGAGTAAGCAATTCGAGGAAATTGTGCGCAAGCAAGGAATGCACCAGAAGAATCAAGGTGTTGGTTTTGAACGAAAGTTCAATGCCAATGGAGTTGAGTGGGAAGAAGATCAATACCCTAAGACAAAGTTTGTTCCTCAACAAGAGAAGTATGATACTTCTTCCAAGGGGGCACAAGCTCAAGATGATCTTCCACCACAAGACTACAAGCAAAAAGGCAAGGACAAGCTTCAAGAGGAAATTGATGCATTTGAAGAAGCTCCTAAGACCTTAGTCAAGTGGATTCCCAAGACTACTTCAAGTTCCACTTCATCAAGTACGACTACAACTCCAAGGGTTCCCATCAAGATGGTGTGGATCCAAAAGAAGAAGAACTAGAGAGTTCTTGAGGGTGACTCCGCCAACATACTTCACTCTTATCATTTTGGCAAGAACAAGTGCAATCAACTTCCACATCTTGCACTAGTTCAAGGAGTCACAAACCCTCTTGTTGGTAAGACAAGGGACAAGGTAACCTAAAAGTTTTCATGGACATCATCTTGTGTGTGCATCACTCTATGTCTATGGATATCCTTGTTTGTTCCTTGTGGGACTAACCCATGTAGGTATTGAAAGTGCAATTCACTCAAATGGATAGCTCCAAGTGATCTACATCAACATTGAGCATCCACATCTTCAACATCTACATGAAGTCATCATCGACAAAACCCGAGGTTAGTTCATCCCTCTAAGGGGGGATATCACATCTAGGGGGAGCTTTACTATAAGACTTGAGCTAAAGCAACTCTAAAGATGTGAACACAAGAATGCTTTATGTAAAAGTGGTAACCCCACTTGAGCTTAAACGATGAGTATGACCTATGATCAAGTGTTCTCACTTGACTCCTAAGTCAATATACTCACATATAGATGACCTTGTCATCGCAAATTTCTTGATAGATGCTAGAATTGGTTGTGCATGCCTTGTCACATATTTCATTTGCCATCTTATTGTGTGAGCATGCTGGTTGCATATTTTACTCATTCGAGGACATCCACTTGTTGTTTTGATTGTTTGGTTTTATATCCTTTTGCCAAGTGGATGGACAAGAATGCCTAAGAACCTCCTCTAGCTATCTATGCTTTTCTCGTCTCAAACTCTATTCATGCTACCTCACAAAATTTGATCAAGTCAGATTCGAACCACTCTGTGTGAGGAGCGCTCGGAGTCCCCGATTCGTCATAGACTTAAACTTCCAAAACCTCTTTATGATTCTCGGTCTGACCGATACCCCACTTTCGGTCCTACCGAGATCATTAAGTTGATCTAGGTTTTCGATCTCGGTGAAACCGATTTGAACCTTTTGGTCACACCGAGTTGCAACAACTGTATACAGTTTTGCATCTCGGTGCCACCGAGCTGTTCCACTCGGTCACACCGACAGGGTCGGGCTATATATAGTCACGGGCAAAAATTTGGAAATTTCTCCGAACCCCTTCGCCCGCGCGATAGCCTGCTCTGCCAACTTGGTCTCTGGATCGTCTCCTCACCGCCAGCCGCCTCCAGTCGCTGGTCTCCGTCGCCGTCAACGGGAATTCTACACCGCCGTTGCCGCCGTAGCGAGTCTCCGCCGAACTAGGGTATGGACTCGATCTTTGTGCTATTCCCCAATCCGATTCTTAGCACATTGTGTTCTTAATGATTCTTGCCACAATTGAAACACTCCTATCCAGTCAATGCATTCGTAGATTAGTTTTGATTCAAAAATTTTAGGGTTAGGTTTCCGCCGAAACCATCTCGGACCCAGCGAGTTGAAAAACTCGGTCCCACTGATTTGGCTCATGCCATTGCACAAGTGAGACTCGGTCTGACCGAGAATTACTTATTGGTGTGACCGATTTTGGAACTCTGTGAAACCCTAGCAGTCTCGGTGCCACCGAACTGTGACTCGGTCTGACCGAGTTCACCAGTTTAGGTTCCAAAACTGCTTCGGTATCACCGAGTTTAAAAATCGGTAGATCCGAGATGATTTCAGTGGGAAACTAAAACTAAGTTTTTGGATCATTCTTTTGCAAAAATCTCTGCATTTTGTGATGCTCATCTATTCTACCTCATCTATAAACTATTCACAGGGTCAGCAGTCAGAGTTTGCATCATGTCAGACCAAAGTGATAGCCAGAACTTGTCAGAGCAGCAAGTGCAGATGAGTGAGGGCACTAGTCCCTCCAGCTCTTTAGATGATTGCAGCAGAAGTACCCCAAGCAATTTGCCAAAAGCTGCCACCAGACAAAGGAAGAAGAGAACTTCAGATTCTGAGGATGAAGATTATGTGGCATAGGAAGAGGAAGCCACATCAAAGAGAGTTGAGCCAGCACAGGGCATAAAGCCAGGATTGAAAATCAAAAGGCCAGCAGGTAGGCAGCCTATGCCAAAGGCCAGAGCCTCAACTCAGATTCCTAAAAAGCCTGCTCCCATAGAGCCAGTTGCTGCTGAAGGCAAGAAAAGAAAGGAAAGGGTCAAGAAGACCATAGCCAGAGTGCTTGGAAAGGCTTCCATCATGGAAGAAGAGGAAGAAGAAGAGGTAGCTGCACCAGCACCTAAGGCACCCAAGCTGATGGGTGATGCCATAAGATCAGGGGCAGCTGCTTCCAAGGCCAAGCCAGCTCCAAAGCCAAAGCCAAAGAGAAATACAAGAAGCATCCCAGCTGCTGAAAAGAACAAGGCCCCAGTGCCTGAAGCTGCTGAAGAAGAACAAGGCCCCAGTGCCTGAAGCTGCTGAAGAAGATGAGGAAGAGCAAGTACTCAGAAAGCTCAAGCCCAAGATCCTAGACCACAACAATGCTCATCCTGTGGCTGAGGATATGAAGCTCAGGAGAGACTCAGGGCTGAGGAAGTGGAGAGAAGCAGACCCATATGCTTCAAGGAGATGAACTGCTGTGGGTTACAGGTTTCACACCAAGGAACAGCAGGACTTCTATGAGACAGTTTTGTTGGACAAGAAGCCAATTGTTTGTGACATGAGATGGGTCGACTGGACCTACATCAAGGACAATGAAGAGCACTATCCTGGAGTGCAAGATAGCTTCAATGCTTGTGGAGTAGCAGACTTTGTTGGGCAGAAGCTCACAAAGTGGAACGAGGAGCTTATCATGCAGTTCTACTCCACAGCACATTTCTACCCAGATGGAAAGATCACATGGATGTCTGAAGGTACGAGGTACCAATCTATTGTTGCTGAGTGGGCACAGCTCATCAATGCCCCAGAGGAGCATGAGGATGACTTGGATATCTATGCCAAGAAGAAGATGGACCACAACTCTATGTCCAATATGTACAAGGAAATTCCAAATGAAGCTCTTGAAACTTTCAAATTTGGCTCAGTGCATTATCTTCTGTCAGGGCTGCCAACTATTAATTGGATTTTGAGGCACACTCTCTTGCCCAAGTCAGGTGATCACAAGATGATCAGAGGCCATGCAATCAATTTGCTTCATGTATTTGATGTGCCTCATAGATTCAAGGTCATGAGCCTCATAGTAGAAACTATCAAGAGGACTGCAGCAGATCAGAAGAGGAGTTGTGGATATGCCCCACAAATTCAGGAATTAATCAACTCCAAGATGGGCACGGGCATATACTTATTGGACAAGGAACACCTGCCCATCCGTCCAGATTTTGAAGATAATCAAGTTGTTATCACTAAGAATGAACCATCGTCTGCCCAAGCACAAGCAAAGAAGGAGAAGGCAAGGAAGGAGAAAGCTGCCAAGATGCCAACTCAAGAGGAGGCATCTGAGTATTTCTTGAAAACCAAACAAGAGCAGCTTGGTTACCTAATTGCATCCACCCTGCTGATTGAGAAAGGACTAGCCACCCTAACTCAGAACCAGGCAAGC